>NW_006203553.1:391776-480248 GCF_000334495.1 Tupaia belangeri chinensis
ATTCCGGGCCACCGCCTCCATCCTACACTCCAGGACAGTTTTACAGCTGCCTTCTTCTCTCACCTCATCTTTGGGCCTTGCCGTCTCCACTTTCCTATCTCCCTTATTTGAACGAATGTCCAGGCACTGAGAGACTGTCTAAGCAAAAGGCCTCAGGCTACTGCCCTGGCCTTCTGAATGGTCCAATTCCACCCACCTCCCTCTTAATTACCTCAATTTGGGCCTATAGGCAGGGACAACTCTATGCCCCTAACCAGCAGTAAGCAGTTACAGAAAAGAAGATCTTCACTCCTTTTCACTAGAGCCTTCAAATTGCACCATTAAGAATAAGTTTATTTATGTCAGCAGGAGGCATGATGATTGGAGTCCTGGACTCTCACGTGGCCAGTTACAGTTGGAGTCCTGGACCTGGGGACTTGAAAATTACTTCGGATACAAGGGCATGTGTGTCCGGAATCCCAGGAGAAAAATAGAGGAGAAAGGATTGCAGCGTGGTCATCTCCACTCTCGCCCCCACCCCCTGCCTGGGGTGTGGGATTTCTCACTTCCCCTCTCATTGTCTCTCTCTGTGTCTCTCCAGCAAGTGCATGTGTCCTATGGAACAGTTAGAGAGGTTTACAGCAATAAATGCCAATATCAAAAAGGGAAGAAAGATCTAAAATATAAAACTTAAAATTACACTTTAAGGAACTAGAAAAAAATTAAATCCAAAGTTAGTAGAGGGAAAGAAATAATAAAGAATAAATAAATAAATAAATAAATAAAATAGAGAGTAGATAAATGATTTTTAAAATTAATAAAAGTAAAAGTGGGTTTTTGAAAAAGATGAACGAAACTGACAAACCTTTATCTAAACTAAGAAAAAAAGAAGACTCAAAAAATCAGAAATAAAAGAAGAGAAATTTCAACTGATGTCACATTAATGTGAGAGATTATAATATAGCATTTTGAAAATTTTATTGTAAAAAACTGGACATCACTAGGATAAATGTATAAATTCCTAGACATAGACGATCTATAAAGACTAAATCATAAAGAAATTAAAAATATGAACAGATCAATGAATAATGAGATTGGATCCAAGAAAAGTCTTCCCATTAAAAAAAAAAAGAACTGCCTGCTGAATTTTTATCAAACATTTAAAGAAGAACGAATATCAGTCCAAATTAAACACTTCCACAAATTAAAGAGGGGAGGACACTCAAATCATTCTATGTAGCCCCAAGATTCCACTGATTCCAAAGCCAGAAAAGGAAACTCAATGGAAAAGGAATCACAGGATAATACATCTGTGAACAGAGATGCAAAAATCTTCAACAAAATACTAGCAACTGAAATTCAATGCACAGCAAAATAATTATTCACCATCGACAAGTGGGATATGTATCCCTGTGATCCAAGAGTAGTTTCACATATGTAAATCAATAGATGTGATTCACCACAACCACAAAATAAAGGACAAAAGTCATGGTTTTATGACAAAGGACATAATTTTAATAAATACAAAAAGTATTTAACAAAACTTAACATTCTTTGATGATAAAAACTCTTATGAAATTTGGTAGTGAAAGAATCTATCTCAACACCATGAAGTCCCTCTCTACCAAGCCCATTACTATCATGGTCTGTGGTGGAAAGTTTAAAGGTTTTCCTCCAAGAGCAGGAGTTATTAATACGCCCACTCCTGTCACTTTCACAAACCATAGTACTGGAAGTCCTATCCAGACCAATTAGACAAGAAAAGGAAATGTAAGGCATCCCAAAAAGGGTGAACGACAGATACTTAGAAACCTCTGATACTGAATGGCATTGCTAGCTGCCAGAGAGTCCAGAACTCCCCATGGCCCTGCATGGACCCAGTGAAAGGAAGCTCCTGAGACCCATAGGGCTTCACTACTTCAAGAAAGGACCTAGCCCTGGTTAACTCCAAGTCCCAGGACCAAAGCAGCTGCAGAGTGCTTCCATTCTGATAACCGAGCAACTGCCAAAGACAGATGGCCTGCAAATCTTCATATCCCTGAGAACCCACCAAAATCCCAGCTACGTGGGCTGCTGTGGTGACCTTCCAGGTGAGGCTGAGCTGCAGGGCTGTGACTCCAGTACTTGAACCCATGTAGCATTCTACACTCCAGAACAGAGGTGTACCACTGCTGCAAGAGGGCTGCTCCATGTGAGTACACCCTCCTCTCCCTTGACAGAAAACACTGAGGAAACCATACTTCCCCCTGACTGACTGGCAGGCCTAAACCTGAGCTCCCCTTCCCCACACCCTCTGGCCACTGCTGATGCGTAAGCCCGCCTGGACTTTCATGTCCCCCACAGGTCCTCACAAGCACCAAGTAGGCCCACCAAGAGTGGACCCATGGCCCTACCTCCCCCACTGGCATATCAGAGACTGGCCCAGACTTCCCCTTTCCCCCACGGGCTCCTCCTAGCATGGTAATGGCCTGCCCAGAGAGCCCTATGCCCTAACTAGTGCCTCAGAAATACTGCTGTGTCCCAGAGCCCTTGCTGATCCCACCGGTACCCCAGAGGTGAGCCTAGAGCAACCCTACTCCCCCACGAGTTCCCATGAGTGCCCAGAGATCCACTCTGAGTACCCTCACACCCACAGATAGTGCCACAGAGGCCTCCCCCAAGCACCCCACGCCCCCATTGCCTCTGCTAGAGCCCTGTACCCCCATTGATTCCCTTCAGCATCCAGGAGCCTTCCCAGAGTGCCCCAAACCACCACTGGCCTAAACTAATGCCCCCAAAGCCAGCCCAGGTGTCACCACATCCTCTCTAGCCATAGCTAGTGGGGACTTACTCAGAGCACCTCCACCCCCTGCTGTTCCCCATTAGCATCATGAAGGGACACTAAGAGCACTCCTATGACTCTCCAGGCCCCTGCTAGCATGCTAGATGACCACTTAGAGTGTCTTTGTGTCTCTGCTACGCCTTATACACTGCAGAGGCCTGCCCAAGGCATCCCCTGGCCCCCTCTAGAGCCAATGAGGTGGATCAGAGCACCTCAATAGTTCCACTACCTCCTCCTAAGGCCATGGAAGCCCACTCAGAGACCCTGCTACCTGTCTTCATGATAGATGCCACCAAGAGACCCTGCCACCTGCCTGAGCCATGGAAGCCCACTCAAGGTCCTCCCTGCTGGCACCACAGAGGACTGCAAGCCCCCCACTCACTCCAATAGCAGCTCTTACCCCTCCCTCCGGAAACAAATGACCTGCAAGTGAGGGTGCTATGGTGCTGGGAAGACTCAGGAACCGAGGCCGACAGTTCCCTTCACCTACAGGGAGCACATGCAAAGGGGGACTAAGCAACTACTCATGCCCGGGGTCACAGCTCCTCAGCCAGCACCCAAGCCTCCCACCCATGAATGCGACTCATTCATATAGACAGGAGATGTCACCTTTGTCAGCAGCCATCACTCGGCTGCCTCTTCTGGAGGAGACCCCCATTCTCTGCATAGGGCTGGAGTAACCCACAGGGCATGAGGTGTGGTTGGCATGAGGGAAACCATGCCTTTTATAGGAAGAAGTATAAGAATTGAGATGCCTAAATATTAAGCAGGAACAAAAGATATTAAAAAAGACAAGGAAGTATTTCACTAACATTGAACAAAATGCATTAAAGCCTAGAAATGTTGGAGAGTTCAGAATATCGATGCTGATAAAACTCAGTGAAGTGCAAGAGAATGCAACTGCAGAAGATGAGAAAAATCTCTCCTGATATGACTAAGGAATTTAGTAGTGAGATAAGCATCTTAAAAAAGAATCAAACAGAAATCCTAGAGATGAATAAAATTCAGGAAATAACAAATTCCGTGGCAATCATTAACAGCAGGTTAGACCATGTAAAACAACTCTCATAGCTTTGAAATAGCTCAAGGTATCGAAAAGAGAGAGAAGGACAATGAAAAATGAATATATAGAAAATCTGAATCATCAAACAACGGATTAGTCTCATAGTATGTATCCCAGAAGGCAAAGAGAGGAGTTAAATTAGAAAACTAAATATCAGAAAATATATATTTCATGAACTAATAGTGGAAAAATCCCCAAATCTAAAGAGTAACACACACATCTAGAATCAGGAAATTCAAAGGATGCCAAAGAGATTTAACACAAGAGGATCTTCTCCAAGGCATATTGTATTCAGAGTGTCCAGAGTCGAGGATGAAGGTAAATCCTAAAATCTGCGAGAGAGAAAGAAGCACCACCTGAGTCCTGGAGGCTATCCCATCACACTAACCTCAGACCTCCTGGGAAATCTTAAAGGCCAGGATGGACTGAGATGACATATTCAAATTATGAAAGAAAAATGGTTTCATCAAAAAATATCCTGCACAGACAAGTGTCCCTTTAAATTTGAAGAAGTAAAATTATTTCCAAACAAAAACTAAAGGAACTCTCATTGTAGACAGTTTCTCAAGGAACACTTTAGAGAGGAGTACATCCAGAAATTAAAGGAAGATGAATGGGTAATGAGGACATGCTTTTACATTTTTATTTTTGAGAACTTATATATCTTGTATGAAATATTTTAAACCAGAGTGTATCTGCCTAACAGCACAGATTTTTACAGATAAATCCAGATTAACGTCTATGATTTAAAACTAGGAACTTAAAAACCCTCAGGAAATTACAATTACTGCACGAAATCTTCTCGGGCCTTTGACATACTTTCTATGGAATTAAGAGAAATAGGGATGCTTTCTGCCAGGCAGTAAAACATTTTATTTTAGCAGCATCTTCATACTTTCAATATTCATGTCCTCTGTCAAATCTAAAAACAAAAGGTTTCTAGAAGACATTTCCACTTCATCTTTGAATCTTCCTATTGATACAAGTTCAGTAGAGTCGGTCAACAAAAGCAGCAATGCTACCTCGACGTGGTACCTGCAGGGCGGTGGTTAACGGCTGTGTCTGGGGAGCTGGGTCCCACGTGGCTGACCGTGGTTGGCCAGCTAGAAACATGGACTGGGCACATGTGTGTGCATGGCTCAAATTGTTCTGGGATGGAGAAATAGAGGAAAAAGGATTGTGGTGTGACCTCATCTCACTGGGGGTGTGCTCTCTGGCATGTGCATGCAACCTCTGGCCACAACCACAAAAATGTTAATGATAAGAAATTCTAAAACCAATGCCCAGTTAATGCCAACAAAGCACTGAAAATAAAAACAGAAGGAAGTTGTTATACCCCACAAGAGTAGATGTATACTAGTAAATGTTTTACGATCTCCCTGGGAGGAGAGGGGAAATTTTACCCAGTTTTATAGGTTAGTCAATTTCAGGGAAGTCCCCTGTGAAGGTACCACTTGATGATTCACGTAGGACAGCAGGACAAGGGGCAAGTCACACACCATAATAAATAGTCCCCTTATAGAGATGCAGTAGACAGAACCTCAGAGCAAAGAGCAGAACAGAATAAAATAATTAAGAAAGGCTAAGTTTTTAGTATTGGTTCTTAAGATATTTACGTTTTTGTGATGTGTTTAATAATGGCTGTTTAACACCTGAACTGCCAAATTTCAGAATTTTTTCTTTTTTTTTTTTTTTTTAGTTTTCGCTATAGCGTATGTGCACTCACTAGAGAAAGAGACAGAGAGAGGGAAAATGAGAAATCACCCCCCATCCCCAGGGTGGATGGCCACACTGTGATCCTTTCTCCCCCACTCTCCTCTCAAGATTTCCAGTACTCACGCACACCATGGGTGTGGCTCTCAAGCTACCAGGTCCAGGACTCAAACTGCAGAATTAGCCATGTGGAATCCAGGGGCTCCAATCTCCAAGCCACTGGCTGGCCCCAGTTCTGAAAAAAATTTTTATTGGGCACATACGCTTACCAGAGAGACAGAAAGACAAAAAGTGAGAAATCACTCTCAGGGCAGTGGCCACACCACAATCCCTTCTTCTCCATTCTCCTCTAGGGATTTTGGGCACACACACACACACACACACACACACACACACACACATGCACCCAGCATGAGTTTCAAGCCACAGGGTCTGAGTCTAGAACTCCAGTCAACTATGTGGGAGTCCAGCAATGTAAGCGCTACGCCATTTGCTGGTTCTGCAGTTCTGATATTTTATTGATGAGTTTCGGTGAGGTGGTGGGAGCTGCCATCAATGCACCACTGCCAGGGGAAAGGGCGAGCAGCGAGGCAAATCCATGCTCCATTGATGAGCAGAGTGAATGCAAAATTAGGCCATGCTTTTCAGAAGGGTCTGTACAAGTAAGAGCCCCAGAAGTCCTTGCCTCCTTAGCTTCGGTAAGCAGGTCTCCCTCACACTAAAATGGGCATGTGACTTTCAAAGGGAAGAAGCAGTAACAAGAAAGGACTTGGATTCAGATCCTGCCTGAGTAAATGCCACTGGGGCAACCCACTGACTAGCTGGAGGCGAGGAGTTCTGAAGGAAAGAGAAAAGTCAGACTGTAGAAAGGAGATTCAGGCCAATTTAGGGGGCAGAGGAGAAAAGGGAACCTCTCTCCGTGAGGCGGAACAGGCAGCCAGCATATTGCTACATGGGATGTGGGATTTAAGCTGCTTTAACCTGATCAGAGCTTCTTCTGGATTCAAATTGGGGTAGATATGGCAGAAGGCGGGGCTGAAAATGCAGAGAAAACACCAGACAAAAGTCAGAATATTCAGGCACAGATTTATTTCAGTTGAAGAACCCTCAGCAGTAGAGATGAGGGAGAAATTGTGCTTTTTCTTTCTAGATTCAGGCCAGTTTCTGATGATGACTTTGGTACTATCCTCTCTCCAGGCATTAGTTTCAAGGTCATTAAGAGACTGTTGCTGTAGAAGAAAACAAAATACAAACAAAATGCCTGGTTGCTTTTTATTCATTCATTTTTTGGTAGCTGAAATAGTTCTAACTCAAGTCATTTAAAAAGGTGTGATTGATTGAAAATGAAATATGACTAGTCACCCAGGTGGTGCACGCCACCCCTACTAGACTGTAACGCTGCAGGCTACCTGGCTAACTGCGGGACCTCTGGGACAGACTGACAATGATCGGCCAGGTATGCAGGCACCAGAGATCCTGGGAAACTGGAAGGCAGAGGAAAAGGGATTGCAGCGTAACAAGACCCCTGTCAAAAAGGCTTCTCTTTCTCACATGTGCACATGCACGCGAACCTGCTCTCTTTCATAAGAAATAGAGACAGAGAGAGAAGAGACTAAGAAAATGAAAGTTCATTCCAGAAAAAACACCCTTTTCCCTTGGTTTTCAATAAAAGTAACTTCCTGGGGCAGCAGGTGGGGTGGCGGTTGAGACGGCTGGATTCCTATATGGCTGACTATGTGGTTCAAGTCCTGAATCTGGCAGCTTAAAAAATACACAGGGCAACCGTGCATGTGTGCCCAAAATCCCAAGAGAATAAAGGAGAAGGGACTGCGGTGTGTGGCCATCCCCCCGGTGGGTGACTTCTCATCTCATATATACCTATATATGTATGCATATACATGAAATATATTCTACATAATGTATATATACATGAAATATATACCTATGTGTATATTCATGTGTATGAACATGTGTATATGTGCATATATGTGTGTATACATGTGTGTATATACATGAAACATATAAATATGTGTATATACATGAATGTATGCATATATGTGTGTACATGACATATTCATATGCATATATGTATATATGGAATACATATACATGCATATATAGGCGTATACATGAAATATATACATATACATACATGAAATATAAACCTATATATGTATATATACATTAAATATAAACATGCATAGGTGTGTATATATGAAATATATACATACATGTATGTATGCACGTGAAATACATGCATACATGCATGAACATGCATGCATATATACATGAAATATGTATATACATGCATGCATAGCCATATATGATACCTATATATGTATACATGAACATCTACATACATATATACATAAAATATATACATACATATAGTTATATATACCTCTATATGTGTATATATATGTATATATACATGAAATACATGCATATATGTATGTACACATGAAATATACACATACATATATGTAGGTGCATGAAATATACAACACACATATGTACACGAAATACATACATATGTACATGAAAACGTGTGTACAGAAAGTATATATACATGAACTCTATACATACATACATTAAATATATATACACATATATAAGTACATATTTCATGATAGCACAGAAGTGGGAGAGGGAGAAGAGCACCTTTGACAGGGTCTCATCACACCGTGATCCCTCTCCCCAGCCCTGAGGCTTCTTGGGATTCTGGGCCAGCATGTTTCAGGGCCCTTGTGTTACCACTGCATCACAGAGACCCGGCCTGTATTTTAATATTAATGTTTATTATTTATTACTACTATCAAAAGTAGCAGAATGACTTATACACTCACATGTACATGACTTTCTGAATAAACTAAGAAATTGATTGTAAAGGCAAGATTTGGGCATTTCAAGGTCCCTGGCTGAGGGAAAATAAAAAGTTCTGTTTTGTTTATTTTTTCAAAGATTGGGTCTTGCTGGCCATGATCCTCCTGCCTCAGTCTCCAAAGTAGCTAGGACTACAGGTGATCACTACAAGACTCTTTTAGCCAGGGTCTTGCTATATTGCCCAAGGCAGCTTTGGGCTCACACCTGACCTTTAGGTTGTACCAGAAATCAAAGCTGGGCCACCAGGGCTCCAGAGCAACGCAAGGGTCTTAGCACAGAACTCTGCAGCTGGGCCAGCAACAGGATCTTAACGCCATTAAAGGCTAAAAGCATGCTTTAGAATTAGGAAAATTCAAATTAGTTGAATATGACATGAATTCAAAATGTTTATTAGAAATGTACATATAAAACTGAAAATGAGATATTTGGAGAACCAAAATGCATAATGTTTAAAAAACAGAAACTATTAACCATAGACTAGGTCTAATATCTCAACTAAAATAGTAGAAAAGTCAGGGGAGGAGGAGAAGGGGAAAAGTCAAATATACTGAGTTTCCCATATACTAACAGGAGTCTCAAAATGCCTCTAGTTCCATATGATCAGACTGACCTTTCTACTTCTGTTGTCATGCTCATAGAAATAGTTCAATACTAAATGGCATCATGAAAAATTACCAAAAGAACTCAATAGGATAGTAAAACAAAGAAAAATGTAATAGATGCTAGAGTTCAGAAAGCATATCACTCACACACTCTACTGACTAAAAATAAAGAACGTATGAAAGTTGCAACTTGATACAAATGGACTGGTAATTTGTCACTATCAAGAATAATAGAAATAATAAAAGTGTACATATTATACTATTATTTTTCTGTCTTTAAAAAAAAAATTTAGAGGGCGTGTGCACTTGCTAGGGAGAGAGATGGAAAGAGAGAAGAAAAGTGAGAAAGCGCCTCCCTTCCAGTAGGGTATAGCTGTCCTGCATCCTTCCTCCTTCATTTCTCCTCCCGGGATCAGGGGAATGCACATGCATGTGCTCACAGTGTGCATTACAAGTCACCTGGTTGGGACTTCAACTGCACAGCTGACCACGTGGGATGAAGCTGCCTTAACCATCGTGCCACCAGCTGGTCCTATACTACACTTAGGCTTTGACTAATGTCTGCTCTGGGGATTTTTCCCAGGCTATAACAGGAAAATTGCTCCAAGATGTAGATACATTCTAGATTGTTTATTATAGGGTGTTTATAAAAACCGAAAACTAAAAAGACCCTAAATATTCAGAGTCTCCTCATGAAGCAACCTGGGAAATACCTCATCACTATGTGTGTGCTCTCTGCATACGCCTGTAGAAGACTGGCATTATCTCTTCTGTAACTATTTGGAAGATATAATAGTTTGAATTATTGTTCCCAATTCCTCACTCATGTCCTAGTATGTGATTACTCATCCATTTTCACTGCACTGTGACTTCACAGTACTTCCCATCAGAGTGGGTAATATATGTTACATGCCCCCCCGCCCCCAATCACTTTGAGTTTGGTATTATGACTTGTTTGGCCGTTTAGATAATAGGCTGCTATAACTGAGGGCACGTTCATTTAATTCAGCTAGGTTCCTGAGTTCCAAATGAATACCTGAAAAGATCCCAAGTGCTAACTTTCTAAGCAAGTTTCAAATTACATTTCCATTTCTTTCTCTTTATTTTAGGAAAATGGAAAGATGTATTTTTGAAATAATGTGCTATATTTAATCTAGAAGTTTAAGTTTACTGACTTAAGTTCTTCTAGCATCCAAAAACTAAGATCTAATTCCATCTTAATATTCAATATTCGTAACTTGTATAACTTACTTTTTTCAACTTGAACTACTCACTGATTTTTTTTCATCTTATTGATCTTTTCTCAAAAAATCATCTTTGGGGCTTATTTTTATTTTCCTTTCTACTTATCACCACTCTTTACTTTTTTTCCTAAAAAAATCATTTAATTTAATTTATTTATTTATTTATTTTTAATTTGACTAGAGAAAGAGAGAACGTGAGAAAGCACGCTGCCAGATCCAGGACTCAAACTGCAGTCGACCATGTGGAAGTCCAGTGCCATAACCACCATACAGCCTGCTGGTTCCACCTCTCTTTTCTTTAATATTTAATTTCATGCACTATCTTTGAGTGCAAGTATCTCTTCTGTTTTCTAACTTTTCATAAGAATTATAATTTTAAAACTTCTGATTATTCTCTGTATTATAATATGCATTACATTGTTACTTAAAGAATCAAAATAAAGTTTTTTTCAAAAAAGCAGGCATATGCCTAATTTTTTTAGAATCTAAAACAGTCTGTCTTGAAATTGTATTAGGATGATGGCTTTTCATACCTATAGAACCGGGCACGTTTCCCCCACAGAGAGATAGCTGTATAACATTTATTAGTATACCTCCAATCTTATAGGATATATCAACTTCCTTCTGTTTTTCAGGGCTTTGTTGGAATTAACTGAGCAAGAGTTTTAGAATTTCTTTTTTCTTTTAATAGATCACAGATTAGTTTATTTCTAACACCCATCATGCCATGAATTCATAGGGAATAGGTTCCAGTAGCTCAGGCTCCTTTCCATTGGTTCTCACAAAGTGTGCTTCTCTGGGTGGAGCAGGCTGGCGCTTTAGTTGAACCCAGGTACCTTTCTCTTTGGCTTCTTTCTTTTTCTGGTCATTTTCCTTCACACGTTTTAGGAAGCTATCTCTGCTCTTAGAATGTTTAATATGCTCAATACGCACATTGATTCTCTTGGCAAGAATCTTGCCCTTAACTTGTTTGTTCACAACAATGCCAACAGAAGGTTGGGTAAGGTAGACGTTGCCAGTTTGCCATGGTAACATTTGTGGGGCATTCCTTTTTGAACAGTACCCATTCCCTTAATGTCTACAATATCACCTTTCTTGTAGATCCGCATATATGTCGCCAAAGGAACAACCCCATGTTTTCTAAAAAGGCCTAGAGAACATATACCCGGTGCCTATCCTCTTTCCTTTTGTGTTTCGTCATTTTGGTTAATTACTGGAAGATGGCAGTTCCAGCCAAAAGGCTAGAATTTCTTATAAATTAACATTTTTTGTCATTGCCAGAGGATGCATGCACATGCCAGAGAAAGAAAGCACCCTCCCCAATGCTTCCTCCTAAAATTAGGAATTCCCAGGACCAGCAGATTGTATAATGGTTATGTCGCTGGACTCCCTTATAGTTGACCACAGTTCGAGTCCCAGACTCGTGCCCAAAATCCCAAAAGGAAAATGGAGAAAGGATTGCAGTATGGCCAACACCCTGGGGGTGATTCTTGCTTTCTGTCTCTCTCTGTCTCTCCAGTGAGTGTACACACCCTACAGCAAAAAAATCTCTCTTAAAAAAAAATAAGAAAAATGTGGAATTCCCTGGGTTTAGACATTTATACCAATATTTCTTAAATGAATCATCATGGTCAGTCTTGGTCATGGTCAATTTTGTCCCACAAAGATGAAGAGAAAACATAAAACATATGATTTCGGATACTATATGATACACTATCTCCTTTTATAGTCTAGCCATTATTTATTAAGGACAATGAATACGTACAAGGAGTGGAAACGTCTAACTTCACAAAATGTTGTGTTTGATTCATTCATAATCTGATTTCTAACTTCACCTTCCCAGATGAGTTAAGACAGTGAAATGAATGGCAGCTTTTAAGATCTTACTATCAGTCAGTATTTTTTTTTCCTCTGAGACAATAGTGTAACTATCACCATCTATGACAGACCCTCAGAGGACCAGGTATCCTTCCTCATGGCAATCAAATTTCATCAAAATATAAACGCTCCTTCCCAATGCTTAAGAAAAGATTCCCACATTCACGTGCTCATAAATGCTCCTGTCACCCTCCGGAAATCCTTCCTGTGGTAGGTCCTGGAGGAGAGACTAGCTAATAGGAAACCACATTCTGTTGCGTACTATTATCAAATAACCTACAAGGACAACGGGGATATTCTTTACAATGGTTTGGGGTTGAGAGTAACCGTTTGAAGGACTCTGGAACAATCAACGCCTCGCACAGAGCTCCGCACTCACTTGTTCTGTCCTCTGCACTGGAGGTGGTTGACTTGCTCTGGCTGCTTTCTTCCGACACAGATCTATAAAATGGATAACAATTTTAAAGTAAAAAAGCTTTGGAGTCTTGAAGAATGAAATGTTACTTGAATGAACTGTGTTCACAGAAACAGCATGACTCAAACAAAAAGGATCCTTCCAGCAACATGAAACAAATCAGCAGATACCGCCTCCCCGTGAAGGACAAATGCCAGAGGCCGCCCTGCTTTGTTGCCTGAGTCTCATCATCATTTTACACTTGCCCAAATACTTCTATTGTCAGTTCACAGCTGCACAGGCAGGCAGACCCGCTTACTAGGAGATCCCTGATTCTTCAGGTCAAAGCATGATAAAACCGTAACGTAGCATGCTCAAAAACTTCAATTAATTTTTCTATTTCTTTGTTTCTCTCACCAAGTATACTCATGTGTTCTTTTCTTACCAATTCTTTTTTTTTTGGGGGGGGGGGGGGGAGGTTTGTTTTTTTTTTTTTTTTTTTTTTTTTTTTGGCTATAGGGCACGTGCGCTTGCCAGAAAGACAGAGAGAGACAGAGAGACAGAAAGCGAGAAATCACCCCCCCAGTGGGGATGGCCACACCGCAATCCTTTCTCCTCCATTCTCCTCTCAGGATCTTGGGCACACACGCACAAACGCCCAGTGTGAGTTTAAACCACCGGGTCCAGGACTCGAACTGCGGTCGACTACATGGGAGTCCAGCGACATAGCCATTACTCTAACTGCTGGTCCCACCACTTCTTGAAAGATAAAACTAGAGGTAAGTATTTCTGTGGCCAAATACTGTGACTTATTCAGAAGGGGCTCACTCTGATGTTTAAATATGTATGTTACTAATTACAGATGATGGGGCAACTCATCAAACTGATGGACTCAAAAGCTGTTCATACACCGGAAAGCTGTTGTTACCTCCAACTTTATAGAGTTACAGAGAATAATTCTAAATCCACACAGATTAAATCACGTACTCAAGATAGCACAGTTTTACATGCAAGACTGATACTTTAAACCAGGGTTTCTGGGCCAACAGGTGGCGTGGTGATTGAGAGACTGGACTCCCACATGGCCAACTGCAGTTCAAGTCCCAAATGTGACAGCTTGCTTTACTTTCCCTCTCTCTCTCTGTATCTGGCGAACGTGCATGCCCTATAGCAAATTTTTTAAATAATAATAAAATAAATTAAATAAATAATTCTTTAAAAAAAAAAAAACCAGTTTTGGGGACCAGGAGTAGGCATACTGGCTATGTCGCTGGATTCCCATGTAGTCAACCATGGTTTGAGTCCCAGTGGCTTAAACTCATGCTGGGCGTGTGCAAGTGTGTGCCCAAGATCCCAAGAGGAGAATGGAGGAAAAGGGATTGTGGTGTGGCCATCCCCACTGGGGGGTGGGGGTAGGGGTTGATTTCTCCCTTTCTGTCTTTGTCGAGTACACACGTCCCATATCAAAAACTTCTCCCAAAGAAAAACAGTTTTTCTGAAGTGATATTTCATTTTCTGTCTACTACAAGATCTTACCTTTCTGACTCTTAACCTGATATTATTAACTATATGTGAAATTTCTAATTGAGAATTGACTATACAAGTTAGCAACATCAATATTTAGAAAAATATGTATTTTGGAAGCAGGTTTGAAGATAGTCTATAGTTTAGAAAAGTGTTCTTGTAACAATTAGGCAAGAGATATACTGCGGCCACCGGCCTGAAAATCTCTAATAAATATATGTATTTTTTTAAGTTCTGTTATAATTCAGTGCCACCTATTGGTCATAAAGGCCCTGGACAAGAGGGTTATTTTGGCAAGGTCAGTGGATCACAAGGCTAAATAACCCTCCAAAATTATTTTGCAGTCATGTACCCTCCCCTAGAGTAAAACTGTCATTCAACTGAGTGGTTTTCATGAGTAAGACTAGAAAAACATAAAGGACATGAGACCAGTCTCAAGCGTGTCCCTGGTCTCTCCTTACACGGCCTTTCCTGTAATCTCAGTTCATTCCTGATGAAACTTGAATACTAATTTCTGACTTAATGCGATAAAGTAAATACACTCGTGTGTATTAATTTATATCTATATATATACCTCTCACTTTCAGTCTCCCCTCTGTCACACAGCTCTCTTAATTTGTTCTTCTTTAGTAAAACAGCAGTAATGATGATAATCACAGGCAGAGAAATGTAGAAAATCATCTGATACTTCTGTTTGTGAAAAGTGCCTCGTCTTCCCTCCGAAAAACTTCTTGCTAGAATGGAAAATAACAACTCTCAATGACATCAGACGTTTTATCAGCCAGATTGCAGGTAGAAAGGATACCACCACCATTGTTCCCAAACATTGATCATTGTGTTTACATATTTTAACATAATAAAAACCAAACAAGCCTTTTATAACATATAAAATGAGATGCTTTCTAGTTATCAACCTTCTGCCCTATTCTTCCTCTAACCATTTCATTCCCTTCTAGCTTGCCAACCTGCCCTGCAGATCTTGAGACTGCCAGCCTACATCAGTGTGAGCGACAACTCCTCGTCATATGTCTCTGTCTCCTTTTGTTTCTGCTTCTCAAGGTAATCCTAACACAGACTTTGCTCCCAAGCGCTCCGGTGCTATACTAACAAATACCTAAAAAGGTTTTTCTCTGTAAGATCTTGTAATCTGCAAACACGTGACTGACTCCTTCCCAGTGCAGATGCCCTTTATGTCTTCCTCTTGTCTAATCGTCTTAGCTGAGATACCCAGTTCTCTACTCCATAGGAGTGGAGTAAGTAAATACCCTTTCTTGGGACCAGCAGTTAGCATAACGGCTATGTCATTGGACTCCCATGTCATCAATCATGGTTCGAGTCCCGGACCTGGTAGCTTAAACTCAAGCCAGGCATGTGTGCATGTGTGCCCAAGATCCTGAGAGGAGAGTGGAGGAAAAGGGATTGCGGTGTGGCCATCCCCAAAAAAATGTTGGGGGGGTCCGCCCCCGGGGGGGGGGGGGGGCGGATTTCTCACTTCCTGTCTCTCTCTACCTTTCTGGCAAGCGCACGGGCCCTACAGCAAAAACCTCTCAAAAAAAAATAGATCGTCTGCTTTATTTTGCATCTCACTGAGTTTTGTCACAATGAATATTCAGAATTCTTTTTGGACAATTCTGTGAATCATTTCGTCCTATCTATTGTTGGTGAGGAGGTACTATGGTCTGTTGGGGCAGAGATATTTCCTTATTTTCTCATGTATCTTCTGTCTCTGTTCTGGTTTGGGGCCAATATTTTATTAAGTATTCACTTCTTCCTATTATTGGAGTAGGTTCTACAGTATTGGAGAGGCAAAATCAGCTCTACAGCCTGAGTGTGTTCTTGGTAGAGGGCTGTGTCTTCCGGATGGAAGCAGTTAAAGTTTATGTGTGCAGCTCCAGGTGGTAAGCTCGTCCTTCAACCTTTTAGCTCCTGAAGAGCTTGGGATGAGACAGGAAGATATGACTTAGTGAAGGGCCTCACGGCCCAGCACATGGGCTGAAGGGCCCCAAGCCCCAAACCTGGGGTGCTGGGCTCAACCCTAAGGAGACAAGCTCTGGCACTGAAACCCAGTGTCTTGGCAGGCAGGACTCAGGAAGCAGGAAGGGCAGTTCATGAGCTGGAGGGCCCCAGGCTCCAAAGGGAAATCCTAGGAGGTTGGGGTCACTCCCAAAGAGAGATCACTGACATCAGAAACCCCCTTTCTTAGGGGCAGGACTCAGGAAGTAGGTGGTGTGGCGTGTAGGCCAGAGGGCTGGAGGCGCCAAAGGCAAGCCTGGGGGGGGAGGGGGAGAATTGGGATGCACCTCTGAAGAGATGGGCACTGGCACCAGAACCCAGCTCTCCCAACTTTTTTCCTTTCTTTTTTTTCTTAGAGAGAGGTTTTTGGTATAGGGTGCATGCACTTGCAGGAGAGACAGAGATAGAGGGACAGAAAGCAAGAAATCACCCCCCAGGGGGAATAGCCACACCACAATCCCTTCTCCTCCAGTCTCTTCTTGGAATTTTGAACATGCGTGCACACATACCTGGCATGAGTTTTAAGTCACCACGTCCAGGGCTTAAACTGCGATCTACTACATTGGAGCCCAGCAATGTTAACCATTATACTGTCTGCTGGTCCTTCTCCCAGCTTTTTATACCTATAAATAATGCTATGATTAACTGCACAAAGCTGCTCCAAAATGGAAACAGATGGGCAGCCCATAAAAGATATATTCAGGATGCTTGGTAAAGCCACCTCTCTTCAAAAGGACTCTGAGCTGAATTCAATAAAAATTCATGCAAAAAACTGAAAAAAAAGAAAGAAAAGGGAAACCACACTATAACCCATAAATATATAATTAGCATGTGTAAATTAAAAATCATGATAAAAAATTTAACCTAAAACAAACAAACAAAAAAAGACCTAAAAATGTGAAAGTGACTTTTTTTTTGGAGAGGTTTTTGCTATAGGGCATGTGCACTCACCAGAAAGACAGAGAGAGACAGAGAGACAGAAAGCGAGAAATCGCCCCCCAGTGGGGGATGGACACGCCACAATCCCTTCTCCTCCATTCTCCTCTCAGGATCTTGGGCACTAACATACACACGCCCAGCTTGAGTTTAAGCCACCAGGTCTAGGACTCGAACCACATGTGACTACATGGGAGTCCAGCAACATAGCCATTACACCAACTGCTGATCCAAAAAGTGGCTTTTGAAGTGGGTAATGGGTGGAGGCTGGAGTAATTTTGATATGCACGCTAGAAAAAGCCTGGATTGTCATGAAGGGACTATTGGTAGAAATTCAGATATTAAAGGTAACTGTGCTAAGAGAATAACTTACATCTTAGACATTACATAAATAATCACGAACAGAATGTTAGTACAAATATGGACGCTAAAGGTGCTTCTGGTGAGATCTCTGGCGGGAACAAAGAACATGTTATTGGACAATGAAGAGGCACCTCCTGTTCTAAAATGGCAAAAACTTGGCTAAACTGTGTTCTAATGTTTTGTGGAAGATAAAACTTGCAAGTCCTAAAACTGAATCTTCTCACTGCTTACTGTAAAATGTGACAGGAAAGAAGTGAATTCAAAAAGAAAGTTATTGTTCATTAAGCCTTCTCAATCACAAATAGTACTCAAGAACACCATGGGAGTTGGGAGGGTGTTTGAACAAGGAAACTTCAAAACATTAGCAGGGAGCCTTTACAATGCAGAAGAAAGACAACCAATTAGGAAGTGAGGAGGGAAAAAAGGATACCCTGGGAGGTTCCAGAGGAACTCATGTAACAATGACTACTGATGCTATTTTAAATTATGAACATATGATACAATCCAAAGTGAATAATTTCAATTAAGTGGTTAAGTGATATGCACTAAAATTCCCACTTTCACAATTGCTTGACATTTCGTATACCTTTCTTGGTAAACATTGTCAATGCTGACTTCGAACAGTACAAATTTACACTGATGAATATTGTAAAACGTTACAAATAAGTTGTGTTTGTTGACATTGTTTTGCAATCTAGCTTGGAACTTTTCATTTATTCTCCTACATATTATATTTAATTAATGAAATTTTAAGGACACTAACCAGCTTCCTTAATTACATGTCCATCATCAATACTTCCAAACTCTCCTTTCAGTTCATGACAGTCAGGAGGAGAATACCCTTTCTCACACTGGCAATGGTTAAAATTATTGCAAACCTGGAGTAATCAAAAAATAGAATTAATTATGTACAAAGATGACTTTTGATGGAGATTAAAAAATAACCCACACTTATTCCAAAGAATATCTCATTCTAAAGATTTTTATCTTAACTTGAAAAATTCATCAAATTTTCTCTTGCAATCGTCCATACTAGCTACATTGCCAAGTCAATTTCTTTTTTCTTCTTAAAAATTCTTTAAAATTCCACCAGAGCCAGCCTAAATATCTGGCATTTATCAGTACCATGCCACTAATTGTAATCTACTTGCCAGCTTTACAGAATTGCCCAGATTCTAAATTAACTAGTAATGCTAATGAGAAAATTCCAGTGACCTGCCTGTGTCTAAGTTTCCTCTCTGTAAAATGGAATGGTTTGGGTTCCGCGGTAAAGTACTGCCTTATGAGGACCAGCAGTTAGCGTAATGGCTGTGTCGCTGGACTCCCACGTAGTCGACTGCAGTTTGCGTCCTGGACCCGGTGGCTTAAAACTCATGCTGGGCGCGTGTGTGTGCGTGCCCAAGATCCCAAGAAAAGAATGGAGGAGAAGGGATTGCGACGTGGCCAACCCCCCTGGGGGGTGATTTCTCGCTTTCTGTTTCTATGTCTCTCTCTGGCTGGCGAGCGCACACGCCCTGTAGCAAAAACCTCTCCAAAAAAAAAAAAAAAAAAGTACTGCCTTATGGTGCTTACAACGTGCACACCCCCACGTGTTCACAGAACATTCTGTACACCTAGAATCGTCTTAAGTCTTTCCCCTTTATCTTCTCTAATAATAAATAGTTTTGCACATATCATGAGAAGAAAAAAGCTGAAGCTACAGACTATTAAATGATACCAAATAGCAGGAAAAGGCCAAAAAAATAAAAACAACAACATTGAAATTGATTTTTTAAATCCCTGATTATAAAATTTTCAAACCACACTGTTTAAAATGAACATTGCAGTCACTTACTCCATGCATATTGCAGTCTGAAGAAGACTCACACAATGTGTAATTTATCCGGTATTTAATTTCCAAACAGGCAAATTTGTAACAATACTAAAACAAGGCAAAAGAAAGTGAAAATCAGTCAAATGTTCAGATTGTGTTTCTGAATAATGCGTAAGAAGAATTCCGGGAAAAACCTGGAATTTTGCGTAGATATCAGTGAGTGTGCCGACCCTTCTGTGATGGTGTGCAGGTTGTATACAGTAAACAGAATGACTGTTACTACTGAACAAATAGATTCATGTGATTAGCTATGGACTGTCAAACTGCGAGACTCATCACATATAAAGAGCTGGAGGTCTTACCTTCTTACCATCTAGTACCAGAAGTTCTTTTAGAAGGACCAAGGACAAGTCATTTTGGAAAAATAACTTGATTAGTTAAGAATTACCTCAGGAGGGGACCAGCAGTTGGCGTAAAGGCTATGTTGCTGGACTCCCATGTAGTCGACGGCGGTTTGATTCCTGGACCCAGTGGCTTAAACTCACGCCAGGTGCGTGTGAAAACGGTTTCCAGCCAAGAATATTCTAGTCAGTAAAGCGATCCTTCAGAATTGAAGGAGCAAAGAAATCTTTCCCAGACAAACAGAAGATGAGAGAAATCACCAATTTTAAATGGACTTTTCAAGAAACATTTAAGGAAGTCCAACATTTGGAAATGAAGATACAGAGCACCATGAAAACACACACAGGAGTAAAATTTAAAATTCACAAGGAGAGCAATCACAGAATAAGAAAGAAAAGGAACCAAATCCCACCACTGTGAAAGCTATCAAACCACAGAGATAAGCAGTAATAACAACAAAAATCCGTAATCAGAAAGCAACCAGTGAAATGGTGAGAGGAACTCCACATTTGTCAATAATAACCACGGATATAAAAGTACTAAACTCCCCAGTCAAAAGATAGGACTGGATGAATGGGTTAAAAAAATTAGACCTCGTTATATGCTGCCTACAAATGGATATACACCTCGTCCGTAGAGACAAGCGCAGGCTAAGAGTGAATGAATGCAAAGAGCTATTCCATGCAAATAGAAATCATAAACAAGCAGGTGTTCTATACTGGTAACACATAAAAAATACTTCCAAGTTAAATTAGTAAAAAGCAAAGAAGGTCACTGTATAGAGATAGAGAACTCAATTCGACAGATAATGTAAGAACTATACCACCTAATAGCACCGTACATAAATATATGAGACGAAGAGTACTAGACTGAAAGAGAAATAGACTGTAACACCGTGGGGATCCCAATACCCCACTTTCAGCATCAAAAAGGTTATGTAGACAATCAGCAAAGACATACTAGAGTAGTTGATTAGAGACAGAAAGTATAACAATGACTTCCAGGGACAGGAGGGACCAGGGGTTATTATTTAATGGATATAGAGTTTCCACTTTACAAGATAAAAAGGAATTCTGAAGATGGATGGTAGAGACAGTTGTTCAACAGTATGAATGTATTTACTACCACCAAATTATAAACTTCAAAATAGTTAAGATGGTAATTTTTATGTTTATTTTGCCACAAAAAAAAATCAGAGAAAAATGCACTGCTTGATATACTGTCAAAATGAGTATAATCATAAAAAAAATTACTTTTTAAGGGGCCAGCAAGTGGTTTAGTGTTTAAGGCACTAGACTCCCATATGACTGACCATGGTTCAAGTCTCAGACCCAGTGGCTTGAAACTCATGCTGGGCACGTATCCATGCATACCCAAAATCCCAAGAGGAGAAAGGAGGAGAAGAGGTTACAGCATGGCCATTCCCCCTAGGGGGTGACATCTCACTTTCTCTCTCTCTCTGTCTCTCTATCAAGCACACATGCTCTATAGCAAAAAAAATCTCGCCAAAGAAATTAATTAGAAAACACATGAGTTTGGTAGTCCTCATTACCATTTCAGGGCCACATATGGTACCATCTTCTACAAATGTTTCATCTCTGTCATCAGCTGAATTGTAAGTTGTCAATGGAGGGTCCGTATTAGGTTTAGGTGGCTTCTGGCTGGGTCGAAACGTAGATACACAGACTTCATTTAGTATATGTGCGTAAACCACAGATAAGTTTGTACGTTTTATTAAGTTCCTGTGTGGCCAGGTACAAATTAATTTTCCACATAGCATATTGCTAGAAACATAAAGCAGAAAATGTATCTTATCATTTCTTGAATTAACTTTGGTGGCTAATAGAGCTAAATTAAAAGTATGTGTTACTAATTTTAATCCCAATTTTAACAATCTTCTCCATTCTCCCCTTGGGTTTTTTGAGCATGCATGAATACTCTCCCAGCATCTCACTGGGTACAGGACTTAAACCACCATCAGCCATGGAAGAGTCCGGCAGTTTAAGGACTACACCACCTGCTGACCCCTTACAAAGCCATTTTTGTATGGTTATACTCATTTTTTTTTTTTTTGGAGAAGTTTTTGCTATAGGGCACATGCGCTCGCCAGACAGACAGAGAGAGACAGAGAGACAGAAAGCAAGAAATCACCCCCCAGGGGGGATGGCCACGCCACAATCCCTTCTCCTCCATTCTCCTCTCGGGATCTTGGGCACACACACACACACGCCCAGCGTGAGTTTAAGCCTCCGGATCCATGACTCGAACTGCGGTCGACTACATGGGAGTCCAGTGCCATAGCCATTACGCTAACTGCTGGTCCCTGGTTATACTCATCTTGAAAGTATACTAAGCAGTGCATTTTTCTGTTTTTTTTTGTTTTGTTTTTTTTTTTTGGTTATGGTAAAATAAAGAAAATACAAAAATTACTGTCTTAACCTTGATTTATAATATGCACCTTGACTTATAACATGGCTCTTTTTGTTTTATGAGGCAATTTAGAAAGTGGAAAATTAATGATTTTTACAGTCTGACAGCCTGATCCATCTAATGATAGTGCTGATGTTTGAGTACTGGTCTTCAATACTTTTACAAGTAAAATGTGATCATAGTGCTGCACGCATTTGATTTTTACATATATATATGGGAGATATATATATATGGAGTATATATATATGGGATATATATATATATATATATATGGAGTATACATATGGAGTGTGAATATATATGGAATATGTATATGTGGAATATATATGTGGAAAATATATATGGAAAATATATATGGAATATATGTGGAATGTATATATGAAATATATATAGAGACTATATATGAAGTATATATATATATATATATGGAGTGTGTTTACATATATATGTATATATGGAAAATATATATGGAATATATATATGTATGTGGAAAATATATATGGAATTTATGTGGAATATATGGGGAACATATATGGAATATATATATGCAATATATATGTAGAATATATATGTGGAATATATATATGGGATACTGTATATATGGAAGATAAATGCAATATATATGGAATATATACATACAAGTGGAATATATATGGAATATATATGTATACACTTTTCCCTTCAATGTCTAGCTCCTCACAACAAATAGAGGCCATATTTATGGTCACTGCTGTTTTAACTGAACATACACAATGCAGGCAGTGGGTGATATTATTTAAGTCAGATTAAATAACAGCCAAAAAACAACAATAAGAAAAATGCCACAGATATATTCTTGCATTTTAGCAATCCATACCCTATACTCCAAACAAAAGTATAATGTCATAAATACATACGGGAATTGGCATATATTTCGGCCACAGTTTCCAAATCTATCTAATCTGGAATTCATTTCGTCATAACAGCTGAATGGAGCACCTCTAGAACCTGAAAACAACACCAGTTTAAGTCAATTATAACTGATTTCACATCACGTCAGAGAACTGAGAGTCTCAGTGTGGACATAACGATGGGATCCATAAGAGGTCATCACGTACCTAGCATGAAAAACTGGCTGAGGGGAGAGGTCTGACTGCAAAGGGGGCTCTTGATTTTAAGCCTGGAAGACATTGTTCTACAGCAAAGTCAACAGTGGCCTTATTAGAAATGGCCCTGAATTATAATAGAAATGAGCAGCCGTGAGCATCTTTATCTCCCCTAAATTGTCTGCTTCCTGTCTGTTATTATTATCAGTACCAGAACTAAATGGAAAAATAGTACCTCTGGTCCAATACTGATGACAAACTCAAAGAGCGTTTGATTAAACTCTCCTCGTTCCATACTGGAGTCCTCATCCCCATTTCCTACTGATAGTATTCTACGAATCATGACATAGAAATGATTGCCTTTCAAAATGAGGACATCAGTGTTCCTCTTTTCCAGCCCTTTTATACATTTACTTTTCTCAGATTAAAGATTATAAAATGTTCAAATGTATATAATAGCTGCCCCATCACTCTGACTTAGTGGCTTAGGGTAGGATACATTGACCATGTTAATCATATATAATAAAAACTGTGATCTTTTATTGTAACCACCGCAGAAACTGAGCATGCAGAGGAAAGCATTCTTGTCATACCCCACTAAAATGGAGTCGAGGTGCCAGCTGGGACTGCAGCAGTAGTAACACAGCACTCTGCAGTGTTGGGCCCATGGCCCATGTTCCAGGTCTCCTTGTACACACCAGGGGCCTGCCCTTTTGTCCGGGCTGGGTAAGGCTGAGGGTGGATGTGGTGTGAAAAAACAGCAGCAGTGGGGGTCTCTCTCTCTCTTTCTCTCTCTCTCTTTTTTCTTCCTGTCTCTCAAATAAATAATAAATCATTTTAAAATAAAATAAAATGGAGTCAAGAGGCCTCAGAGAAAAGAAAAGTGCTCAGATTACTGATGACTGTTTCAAAGACTACTTACCAGGCCAGTTGAACAAAATTACCTGCTACAATTTTTTTTTTAAGAACTATTTATTTTTTATTTTTACTTATTCATTCATTCATTTATTTTCATTTGACCAGAGAGAGGGGTGAGGGGAGTATGAAAGCAAGCCACCAGGTCCACTATTTTAAAACCTGTTTTACCCAGCAACTCAAGAGGATACTGCCTGGGGCTGGTGTGAAGACTGGCTGCTGCCAGAACTGGCCCACTACCCCTCCCCAGCATCTGGCAGCTCACACAGTATTTCCTAATAATATCTCTAACTGGCCTTTGTTCTGTGGAGGAGGCCATGCTGACCTTTGTATGTGCTCTGGATTAGAATTCTAAATTTTACTTCCAAATAGAGCTTTTTATGTTTTATACTAGATTCTTCCTTACCTTTTATTTAACTTTCACATCACATGGTGTCAGAAGCAGGGTCTGAAGCAGACTCATCTCAGAGAGAATAATGGTCCCTAGAATAGGAGATGGTGCCCATTTTTGGTTCCCTTGAGCCCTTCCAGTTCCATAGGCCACTTTTTCTTCACCCTGGTGAGTCTCTCTCACCAATTAAACCACCATTCTTTGTTCTGAGTTCTTTAGGAACTCAGACCGAAGGGTTCAGGAAGTAACACCGATCCTACAAGTCATTGCCTAGCCCAGCCTTGAGGAAAAATGTGTAAGCGAATCTCATTAGAATGTGTACATACACTGGAGCAACAAACTTTGCCCTGAGTTCTTCTATGAAATCATCAGGAAGAACCAGACAGTGGGAAAGCAGTAAAACACACTGTTGTGCAATGCAAACCCACATGGGAAGGCTGCAGGTTCATATCCAGAGACCTCCCTGAGTATGCTAGGCATGTGCATGCCTATAATCCAGGGCTGGCTAAGGCTGGAGGTGCATTGCAGCATCAAGTCCTAGGTGGCGGGTGTGTTCTCTCTCTCTCTCTCTCTCTCTCTCTCTCTCTCTCTATTTCTCTGTATCTCTCTTCATTATGGAAGACATAAATAAATGATCTTTAAAAAGAATCCTCAGGAGGAGAGTTTTTGTCTTGTTTCTTTAACACCAAAACACTTTTACATAGGAAATCACCCTACCAAATTTCCAAAATCTAAAGTTCGTTGATTCTGGGCAATTAATTGTATAGTGTTGAGGGAAATTAACACCAGACTAGGATGTCATTTTACAAAATTTACATACCCTGTGTTAGTGACTTCTTGGGTTAAAATTGGTCTCTTTGTATCTAAAACCCAACAGTTGACAGAATCCCTGCTAAATAGACTCTCGATTTAATCCAAGTTCTTAGTTTACCTTATTAACCAGCACAATTACACCAAGGATTATTCAGAATGGCAATTACCATCATGGGAAACCAATGCATTTTAAGTGAGCTTGAGACCTGCTCCAGCAAGGACAGGCCAGATGGCAGGATGAGCAGCAGGAAGTCAGAACTGCAGAGAGGCTAGGGTTCACCTCCTCCCACACATCTTTGAGCTCTCAAAATTAAAACCCAAAAATTAGGAAGAAACATATACTCCATCAGATGACTAGATACTAGCACAGGTGCAAAAGAAATATGACAAACCAAGAAAAAAATCTCTCCCCTCAAAGGAAACAAATAACACCTCATTATCCACAGATAGTACAATAGAACTCATTGAAATGTCAGGTAAACAATTCGGAAGAAGTCATAGTGACAAAACTAAATCAGATGTGAGACAAAAGAAACAACAAACTCCAGAATACGCAAGAGAAAAGAGACAACAAGCTCCAGGAGATGACGAAATCTTTCCATGATTTGAAAGAAGATAAAGACGCCATAAAAAGAATTTAGTGGAACTGTTAGAGATAAAGACTATAATATAGCCATCAAAACCTCCATCGAAAGTGCTGAACGCAGATTAGATCACACAGAAGATCAAATCTCGAACGTAGAAGACAAAATTTCTGGCCTAGGGAAAAAATCACCAAAAAGACTGAAAAATAACCCCCCAAAAATGAGGGCAATATACGAGAAATACCAGATACCATTAAATACTCAAACATCTGAATAATTGCTATCTCAGAAGCTGAAGAAACTAATAAGGGCATTGATAATCTTTTCATGAAAGCCGGGAAGAAAATTTTCCAACTCTAGAGAAGCATTCAAATATCCAGAACTGAATAAATAAAAAGGACTCCAAATAGGATCCTCTTCACAGCACATCATAGCCAGATTGACCACAACCACAGATAAAGAAAAGATACTGGGACCAGCAGTTAGCATAATGGCTATGTCGCTGGACTCCCACGTAGTCGACTGCGGTTCGAGTCCCAGACCCGGTGGCTTAAACTCATGCCAGGCGCGTGTACATGCGTGCCCAAGATTCCAAGAGGAGAATGGAGAAGGGATTGCAGCGTGGCCATCCCCCCTGGGTGGTGATTTCTCACTTTCTATCTCTCTGTCTCTCTCTGTCTATCTGGCGATCGCATGCGCCCTATAGCAAAAAACCTCTTAAAAAAAAAAAAAGACAAGATACTAAAATTGGCAAGAAAGATCAAGTTACTTACAAAGGTTATCCCATCAGGCTAGCATTGGACATCTCAACAGAAACAATGCACACAAGAAAAGAATGGGAAGATATATTCAAAGTGTTAAGTGAAAAACAATTTCAACCAAGATTACTACACAGCAAGATTATCCCTCATACGGGAAGAAAAGATAAAAACATTCTCAGATAAACAAAGCCTGAAAGAATTTACAAACACCAGACAAGCTCTTCAAGAAATTCTGAAGAGAGTGCTATACCAGGAAAATGAAAAAGAAACAGAGAGAAGGGATCAGCAGTTAGCATAATGGCTATGTTGCTGACTCACATGTAGTCCACCATGGTGGCTTAAACTCACGCCGGGCGCATGTGTGTGCGTGCCCAAGATCCCAAGAGGAGAATGGAGGAGAAGGGATTGAAGCATGGCCACCCCCCCCCCCGGAGAGGGATTTCTCGCTTTCTGTATCTCTGTCTCTCTCTCTCTGTCTTTCTGGTGAGTGCACATGCCCTATAGCAAAAACGTCTGCAAAAAAAGAAAAAGAAAAAAAAGAGACACAAATTTAAAAATAAATAAATAAATAAACCAAGAAAATGGCCGATGTAGTGGTAGGGACAAACCCAGAAATATCAATAATACCATTGTAATAACATTGAATGTTAATTGTTTAAATTCTCCAATCAAGACATAGATTGGCTGAGTGAATAAAAAAGTACAAAATAACAAAATAATAAATCCTCTATCTGTTTCCTAGAAGAAATGTACCTCATGAATAAAGGCATACATAGACTAAAAATGAAGGGCTGGGAAAAGGAATTCCATGCCAACAGGAACTAAAAAAGAGCTGGAGTTGTGATACTGATTTCAGATAAAATAGGCTTTACGACAAAAACTATAAGAACACACAAACAAGGGCACTTCATAGTAGTAAAAAGGCTAATTCATCAGGATGATACAAAGCTTATAAATATCTACGCACCCAACTCAGGAGCACCCAAATATGTGATGGAAAGACTGCTACATCTAAAAGAACAACTAGACAGCAACACGCTAATTGTTGGGGATCTCCACACCCTACTACCTCCTTTGGGCAAATCATCTAGACAAAAAATAAGCAAAAAGACACATGACACCATAAATCAGATGGACTTGACAGACATCTATGGAACCTTCAACCCAGAAACCATGAAATATACATTTTTCTCACCCCCCTTTTGGAAGGTTGATCACATGATAGGATCCAAAACAAACCTTTTTAGATTCTAAGGCATAGAACCTATATCCAGCATCTTCTCCAACTATGATGGAATTAACCTTGATATTAAATTCAGAAAGAAAACCCACAGAAATAAACAAACATATGAAAACTAAACAACCTACTCCTGAATGACTTTACAACTACTGAAGAAATTAAGGGTGAGATCAAAAGACTTAGGGAAGCCAATGTTAATGTCACTCCGAGTGCGTGTGCGTGCATGCCCAAGAACCCAAGAGGAGATTGGAGGAGAAGGGATTGCAGCGTGGCCATCCCGTCTGGGGGGTGATTTCTCACTTTCTATCTCTCTGTCTCTCTCTGTCTGTCTGGCGAGTGCACACGCCCTATAGCAAAAACCTCTCCAAAAAAAAAAAAAGAAAGAAAGAACACATGGAAAGATGGCAAATGGACAACCTAACATCATGCCTCAGAGAATTGAAAAAACAATAAGAATATCCAAAAATGCCAGAAGAAAAGAAATAATAAACATTCAAGCAGGAATAAATGAAATAGAAAACAAACTATACCGAAAATAAATTAAACCAAAAGCTGATTCTTTGAAAAGATAAAAAAATTGACACTCCATTAGCTAGACTAATTAAGAAAAAGAAAGGAAACAGATAAATGAAATTTGCAATGAAACAAGCAGTATTACAACAGACATAATAGTAATACAAAACATCATTAGAGGATATTATGAGTGACGGTATGCCAACAAACAAAAACTTAATGCTTGCCATTTTTCTGCATTAGCTTGCAGAATAGGAGGCAAAAATATTTTTGAATAGCCAGTTTCCATATTACCAAAAAGCAAAGCAGCAATGGCCCCAAACTTATCAGATGATGGTGTCCTTGCATCTGTTGACCTCTTATCTTTCCTTTGAATTCCTAAAAGAACCCACCTATAAAGATATGCTGCTGGGACCAGTGGATGGTATAATGGTTATGTTGCTGGACTCCCACATAGTCTACTGTAGTTCAAGTCCCTGACCCAGCGGCTTAAAACTCATGCTGGGCAAGTGTGCATGCATGCCCAAAATCCCGAGAGGAGAATGGAGGAGAAGGGATTGCAGTGTGGCCATCCCCCCAGGGGGTGATTTCTCGTTTTCTGTCTTTCTGTCTTTCTCTGTCCCTCTGATAAGTGCACATGCCCTACCGCAAAAATCTCTCTTTAAAAAAAAGACACGCTGTTGGTAATCTTTTGCATATAGTATGCTGATATTTCTACTGTACAAAAACGGATCTCTTGGAGTATTAAAACTACCTGGATAGTGATAATTTCTAATAATTCCAAATTCTTCCACTTGATTCTTTTTTTTTTTTGGAGAAGATTTTTTTCGCTATAGGGCGCATGTGCTCGCCAGACAGACAGAGAGAGACATAGAGACAGAAAGTGAGAAATCACCCCCCAGGGGGGATGGTCATGCCGCAATCCCTTCTCCTCCATTCTCCTCTCGGGATATTGGGCACGCACGCACACGTGCCCAGCGTGAGTTTTAAGCCACCAGGTCTGGGACGCGAACCGCGGTTGACTACTTGGGAGTCCAGCGACATAGCCTTTACGCTAACTGCTGGTCCCTCCACTTGACTCTTAAACCTTTGCCTAAGATTCCTCAGTAGCCTCTAATTCTGAGCATAGACAAGGCATTAGACCTATTATGACTAATAAAAAAGGGAATAACTATCTCTTGAACCACTCTTGTGTTAAAAAAAAAAAAAGGCCAAATGAGATTATTTCAGTTGTGTCTAAACCAAACTGTATATATTCCTCAGTCCTGCCTGAAGTTCAGTTTGTCATTTTGATAGACTTGCGTTCAGCATTCTTTCGTGCTCCTGAAGATTGTCACTATTTAACTGCATTTGACTTATCCAATAGACTTAGACAAGAATACATTAAGGATTTTCTTAGTCTCCACCTTATTTCCCTCGAGGTTTACATAGCATCTCAAAAATAGGAAGTCTCCTTTAGATCTACCTCCAGCCAAAGTAAGTGGATCTTCTGCGCTGTCCCTATTTGATGTTTTCAGCCTGCCTCTAGGTCTTTATCAATTGCATTGCTAAAAAAGTAATGCAAAATTTCTAAAAAATAAGCTTCAATATTCTAATATCACATTTCAGTACCCAACCATGCTTTTTCAAAGGGAGAACACTGCCCACGGGAAAACAACTTCTGATTCGACATTACCAAAATTACTTTGTGAAACAGCTGTAGACACAGCCTTGGGGGTTGCAGGCAGTGGTAGGATGAACTGCAGTGCCGGAGTCCACGTGACTGACCCCAGGTTCAGATCCTGAGCTGACCTGGAAATAGTCCAGGTGGGCACACATCTAAGATCCAGTAGAAGGCAGAGGATTGTAGTGTAATGGGAATGTGTTGGAGGTGGCTCTCTCACCATTTCTTTTTCTCTCTTGTGTGTACACTAACTCGCTCATGAATAATGTAAGTAAAACCATTTAAAAGAAATAAAAGAGTTATAAAGACGTCCAGGATAAAATGGTTGGGTGGAAAACTGGTTCTCCATTTTTTGCACGATTGAGTTTCAGATATGTTACTACTAATTCAAACAGTTCAAAATTGCTTCTACTGAACTGAGATGCCAATGATACTTTTACTACATCAAGTACCTTTTAGTAACCGCCTTATCTGTGTTCTCTAGATTAAAATAAATGTTACTTGCTATGTGAATTATTAAAATCCAAGTCATATTTGAGGGGTATTCACCCAGCTACCCAGTGCTCATCAAACACTCGTCACTGGCTGTAATCGATTTCTTAATCCAGAGCACATTTAGCTTCAGCTAAGCTAAAGCACTGCTTGATCTTACACGGGGATTACATTGAAATTTCAGGGTATTAAATGCTGAAAACAGTGAACACATTCTATTGAGTTATTGGGAAAGTCATGATGCATTATTGCATAGAAAATCTGTCATGACTTTCACACAACCTAATATATATTGTGAAAAGCTGCATTTCCATTTGAGGTTTCTTCCTTGCGTGAACAAGAATGTCATATAAGTTCAGAGATTCTATTTTGTTTTTCATAATTATGAAAACTGTGAATTCCATTCATACTAATGTACACTAGGCAAGATTTTAGTCAACAAATTATGTTTACATTATTTTTCTAGAGAACTGAATATCAGACTTTAGAATAAACAAAATTTAGAATTAAGAAAAAAATTATGGTCATTACCTCCTCCAACTAATGCCTTACACTGTTTGTCAAAAGTTCGACAAGTTCCATCATAACAGAAGGCTTCGCCTGACATACAAGATTGCCCATTGCGTGCAAAAGTGTTAGGTCCACAGTGTGGGAGAGTCGCATTACAATATTCAGGGAAGTCACAATCTTCATCCATTGATTTTCTACAAAGTGTATTAATTGGTTTGAACTAGGAAGGAGAAGGAACATAAGAAAATATTACATATCAATGATACCTAAGTTTCCTTTCTCTTTAGGCTCTAATTTCCATCTATTTGTTTCCTGAACTGCTAAGAACAATTTTAAAAATTAAGTCTTATTAATTACTTATGCATCACATAGAGATTAAGGGTTGAATTTTTTTGTTCATTAAGAAAAATAAGCAATGCTCATAAGAGAAGATAAAAACACAAAGATAAGCAGACTACCATAAAAGAAAGAAAGTAGAGCTAAGGAATTAATATAAAAATTACTTATAACCTACGATGGCTGTGCTCATACGAACAACTTCTGGTTTCTCTATACGTCAACCTTAAAGCAGAAGTCAGAAATCTTTTACAAAACAAATTCAAATCAGAAATATTTAGAAAAAATTATGGTTTTAAGATACTTTAAGGACACATAGGAGAAAGTTTATTTCACAAAGTACATTGGTAACAACATAAAAATAACTTCCCTAATTAGGTATCTCGGCTGTCTTTACGCATACTCTTTAATTGATAGTTCCTGGAATTCCCTTTGTGCATAGCTACATTTTCCAGGAAACTCCTGAGCATAATCTTTTCAAACTCCTTTCTTCAACTCAAGCCCCAACTTGTCATGGCCTATGCAAAGAATATTCTTTTTTTTTTTTTCTAGCTTTGAAAGGAGTGGAAGGTACAGCTTATATAACATTTATCTCCCCTAAATAGGTTTTATCCATACATTTTTCTCAAGCTGTCAACAAGTATTTGCTACTGTAGCAAATCTCATACAAATTCAAGTGGTGAGTGAGAAGACAAACCACAATGTGATTGGGTACTGGAAAACACTCTCCTTCCCCTATGCATATCCCATTCTCAAGGTCATTCTATTGCTTCATTAATTGCCTGAAGTTTCTGTACCAATTCTTCCCCTGTCATTAAAGTTTTAGCTCAGATCTACTCTACTGAGACATTCCTCTATTTACCCTGGCTAAAATAACCTCTTGCTAGTTCCTTATACTATTAATATTCTATTCTATTCTTAGATCACTTGTCACTATCTGAAATTATCTTGTTTGATATTTTTTCTGTGTTCATCCTATTTTAATACTGCCCACAACACGGTGTGGAGTAGACTATTTCCTGAATGAGTGAATAAATTAACAAGTTTAAGCTGTAAACAAATTATAAATGTGCATCAACCTCATACTTCATCCAAATTTCACTGCATTTTGATCTGGATATTTTCCTTCTGCTTTATCTGTATGTTGTTGCTCCACATTAGTTATAGGGATGGGTAAAATAGAATTATGGTTTGCTATCACATTTAACCAGAAGACACTGCTTTATCTTTTGATATTGATTTTTTAAATTTACTATGTTTTTGACATGGTCCATTTTCCTCACTATGTTCTAATCCTTGCATTGACTTTATCTTTTTTTATTTTATCTTCCATGTCAATGACTAGTTTGAGCCACAGAAATTCCAATATCTGCTAAGTTTATTGTTAATCTCATGTTTACATTGCAAATGTAGCTTAACCATAATCATTCTTTATTTCATTCACCTTCAATGTTATTTTGTTTCATTCCCTTCTAAATCCCAGAATAACTTAATTGTTAAAATATATTCATTCTCCATTCTTAAGAATATTTACCATTTATCTTGTTCAAGCATTTGTTTATTTCTTCTTGAGATTTCAGAAAATTACTGGGGAAATCTTTAAATGGTGCCAATAAAAAGAGACTAAATGAATGTAGCAATGAGACAGTGAAGCGAATTTAGCCAATAAAATGAAATGATCTAACTTCCTGACCCTGTGTGAGGTAGACTGTTCAGAAGAAAAGACAGAAAGAAAGGGCTGCAGGCAGATGTTTACCACAGAGAAACCGTGGAAGGAGCACATGAAGACTGGTAACGGCATGTGGAAATGAGAAGTCAAGCTGGGAAGGAGGACAGTTCAGGCATTGTGTCCATGAGAGTATAGTACAGGAAATAATAGATGACTGAATGGACTTACGTATGAGAGTGAGTTCGATGGTGCTTGGGTAGAATATAGTGTCAAGTGCCAAATATGGTACTGACAGATACTCTATCTCCTTGAAGCAAGTATTTCAGAAAATGTACTGCTGAGCTGTTATTAAATACACATCACTTTTTACCTTGCAATTTTGTTCACAGCATTCTCCTGAGCCACATTGTACATCACCTTTAAATAAACATGATGTAGGATCACAGCATGCTTTGTGAGTACAGTTCTGTAAGCAAACACTCAGTGTTAATCATATACGATTAGATACTATCAAATTAAACTATAATGCACAGCTTTACAAAGTATGCAGTTTTATTATTATTTTAATTTCTTTCATACATTCAATCACTATATATCACTACAGATTGTCAAATGAATTTAACCCAACATGAACACACTTCATACCAGTCCAGTTGAAGACACTATATATGTTATCATCAACAGATAATCATCCACTTCCATGTCCCATAAATGTCATGCCTCTCTCTATTTTTCTCCTTGATTCCCTTCCTCTCACTCTCAGCCTTTTCCCAACCTCTTCCCGTAGTCTCCAGAATCTGTAACCATTTTCTAAGCTTCTATATCCTCTAATCTTTCAGTCTCTGGCATAGTGTGGACAGTCAGTCTATATTAAGTGAAGACACAATGTCTCTCTTTCACAGTCTGACTTGCTTTACTCAGCAATAAATCTTTCATATTCAACCACTTTCTATCAAATGCCAGGGTCTTGTGTGTTTTTGTTTGTTTTCATGGATGAGTAGTATTCCATAGAGTATATGTGCCACACTTTTTCAATCCATTCATCTGTTCAAGACCATTTGGGTTGTCTCCAAGTCTTAGCAATTGTGAATAAAGCCACAATAAACACAGATGTACAAGCACTTTTCTAACTAAGTGTTCTCCTATCCTTTGGGTAGATAATCAGGAGCTGGATCAGATGGTAGCTCGATCTGTAGATCTTTGAGGAACCTCCATATTGTTCTCCACAGTGGCTGGACTAATTTGAGAAGACTGAGGCCTGAGATCATCTTGGGACCTCCGCTGCCTCCCAATTGCACAGTTGTGTGACCCCCTACTTTCTTCCTCAGTTGAAACCCTGCAACTCACCCTCAGGTGCAATTATTCTCAAGAAATTGGGAGGCCTTTGGAATTTCCAGTTCAGCAACAACAGTGCAGGTTTCAGGATGAGCATCAGGGAGACAGAGCTACAGAGAGGTCATGGCTCACCTCCTCCCACATGCCTCTGAATGCTCAGAATTACCTCCAAGAAATTACCTCCAGAAACCAGCACAGAGAAACAAGAAATATGAGAAACCAGGAAAATATTTCTCCCCCAAGGGAAAAAAAAAATTCCTCATCATCCACAGACAGGCAGATGTTTACCACAGAGAAACCGTGGAAGGAGCACATGAAGACTGGTAACGGCATGTGGAAATGAGAAGTCAAGCTGGGAAGGAGGACAGTTCAGGCATTGTGTCCATGAGAGTATAGTACAGGAAATAATAGATGACTGAATGGACTTACTCATGAGAGTGAGTTCGATGGTGCTTGGGTAGAATATAGTGTCAAGTGCCAAATATGGTACTGACAGATACTCTATCTCCTTGAAGCAAGTATTTCAGAAAATGTACTGCTGAGCTGTTATTAAATACACATCACTTTTTACCTTGCAATTTTGTTCACAGCATTCTCCTGAGCCACATTGTACATCACCTTTAAATAAACATGATGTAGGATCACAGCATGCTTTGTGAGTACAGTTCTGTAAGCAAACACTCAGTGTTAATCATATACGATTAGATACTATCAAATTAAACTATAATGGACAGCTTTACAAAGTATGCAGTTTTATTATTATTTTAATTTCTTTCATACATTCAATCACTATATATCACTACAGATTGTCAAATGAATTTAACCCAACATGAACACACTTCATACCAGTCCAGTTGAAGACACTATATATGTTATCATCAACAGATAATCATCCACTTCCATGTCCCATAAATGTCATGCCTCTCTCTATTTTTCTCCTTGATTCCCTTCCTCTCACTCTCAGCCTTTTCCCAACCTCTTCCCGTAGTCTCCAGAATCTGTAACCATTTTCTAAGCTTCTATATCCTCTAATCTTTCAGTCTCTGGCATAGTGTGGACAGTCAGTCTATATTAAGTGAAGACACAATGTCTCTCTTTCACAGTCTGACTTGCTTTACTCAGCAATAAATCTTTCATATTCAACCACTTTCTATCAAATGCCAGGGTCTTGTGTGTTTTTGTTTGTTTTCATGGATGAGTAGTATTCCATAGAGTATATGTGCCACACTTTTTCAATCCATTCATCTGTTCAAGACCATTTGGGTTGTCTCCAAGTCTTAGCAATTGTGAATAAAGCCACAATAAACACAGATGTACAAGCACTTTTCTAACTAAGTGTTCTCCTATCCTTTGGGTAGATAATCAGGAGCTGGATCAGATGGTAGCTCGATCTGTAGATCTTTGAGGAACCTCCATATTGTTCTCCACAGTGGCTGGACTAATTTGAGAAGACTGAGGCCTGAGATCATCTTGGGACCTCCGCTGCCTCCCAATTGCACAGTTGTGTGACCCCCTACTTTCTTCCTCAGTTGAAACCCTGCAACTCACCCTCAGGTGCAATTATTCTCAAGAAATTGGGAGGCCTTTGGAATTTCCAGTTCAGCAACAACAGTGCAGGTTTCAGGATGAGCATCAGGGAGACAGAGCTACAGAGAGGTCATGGCTCACCTCCTCCCACATGCCTCTGAATGCTCAGAATTACCTCCAAGAAATTACCTCCAGAAACCAGCACAGAGAAACAAGAAATATGAGAAACCAGGAAAATATTTCTCCCCCAAGGGAAAAAAAAAATTCCTCATCATCCACAGACAGTATGATGGAACTCAAGGAAATGTCAGATAAACAATTCAGAATATTCATAGTGACAAAACTAAATGAGATGCAAGTATGCACCAATTTTAAATGAATAGTTTCAGTAAACCCATTCCTTTTCTTTCTTTTCTGTTTTTTTTTTTTTTTAATTCTGTAAGAGAGCACATGTCCTCACCAAAGAGGCAGAGATGGAGGGTGGAGGGGTGGGAAGGTTGTAGTAAGAAAACAGCCCTCAGAATAGGTCCACGCCACAAGCTCCTCTGTTCTAAGGATCTTGGGCACATATGCACATGCACCCAGTGTGTTTTTCAAGTCACTGGGTCCAGGACTCTAACCACACAGTTGACCATGTGTGATCCAGCAGCCTTAACCACCATGACACTGGCTGACCCCAGGGAAACCCATTCTTTGTACAAGATTCATAGAAATCAACATCTCATTCAGTATTTTATAGAAGAAATAAATTGTTTGGCTATATACCATATAATTTGAACAATATTACATGTACCCAAAGCCTAGAGGAAATATTTATTAGATACCTTATTAACTAACATTTTCTTTAAACATTTTCTTATATTTTTACATCTATAGATCTATAATAAAACATATCAGCAGAACTATTCATATATACGGCCCAAAGTTAAATAACCTTGTTTATAATGTTTATAAAAACCATAAGTATTTACTGTTCTTACTCCTTTTCTCAATATATCCATTCCAATTCCCTGAAGGAAGTTTGAAAACTATGGATGTTAAAACTGCACTGCCCAACGTAGTAACCAGTAACCACATGGAGCAATTTAAATGTAAATGAACTAAATTCATTAAGGCCCAGCCACCAAAGCACATGCTGGCTGATCCTGCTACTCTACTCAGCCATGAGACCATAAGGGAGGTCTGGTCTAGCTCCCGGTCTGTTCTGAAGAACTACATGTGAGCGCCCGTGTCAGCAGTCCCAGCTACTGGGGGTGCTGAGGCAGGAGGACCGCCACATAGCAAGACTCTGTAATAAAATAATAATCATTATATTTTTAAATATTTATTCAAATAAACTGAAGTCAGTAACTCCTCAGTCACACAGGCCGCATTCCAGGTGTTCGTCAGCCACATGAGGAGAGCAATGCACTGAGCAGCACGGGACATTCCTCACCACACAAAGCCCTATTGAAGAGCACTGCACGGCACCGTTTATGAACGGATGCTCGATCTTAGCAGAGGTCATTTTCTTATACATGGGACCAATCATATGGCTTTTTTCTTAATTTTACTCAGTGGATAATCTTCCTTTATTATCAAGTATTAAGTCAAACTTACTGAAATAAGCTCAGCTTTTATTAGTATCTATTCAGGATCTCTGTTCTGGGTTAGTGAATAAATCTGCCTCTAATGTATTTTTTCTTATCCTTAGCTTCCCAAAGTTTTCTTGTACCAAGTTTACATTGGCTTCATAAAATAAATGAAGACCTGCTCGTAGAAAGATTGGGATTATTACTTCTTTAAAAACTAATTAGTATTGGGAACCAGCAGTTAGCGTAATGGCTGTCGCTGGACTCCCACGTAGTCGACCGCGGTTCGTGTCCTGGACCCGGTGGCTTAAAACTCACGCCGGGCGCGTGTGCGTGCGTGCCCAAGATCCCGAGAGGAAAATGGAGGAGAAGGGATTGCGGCGTGCCCATCCCCTCTGGGGGGTGATTTCTCGCTTTCTGTCTCTATGTCTCTCTCTGTCTGTCTGGCGAGCGCACGCACCCTATAGCGAAAACCTCAAAAAAAAAAAAAAAACTAATTAGTATTGATCAGAGAAACCATCTGGGCTGTATTTTCTGTGAAAGGTTTTAAAATACAGGTATGACTATTTACTAGTCGTGAGGCCATTCAGATTTTCTGTTTCTCATTGGATATTTGTAAATTTTGCCATCCCTATAATGTATCGATTTCATTAAATAATCACATTTAATTTTTTTCCTCATACCATCCTCTCTTTCTAGCTGCAGTTCTGAAATTTTCTGTTTCAGAGTACTAACCTTAGTTGTTTAGGCCTTTCCTTCTTTAGTATCATCAGTATTCTCTTAATTTTTTTCTCTTTTCAGTTCTTCCAAGGAACCACATTTTTTCTTCACACTATCTATTGCATGATTACTGCTCGTTTCATTAATTTTTGCTCAAACCATCATTATTTCTGTTCTCTGATTTTCATTTAATTTAATTTGTTCTTTCCTAACATCTTGGAAAAAACACTTAATGGGACCAGTACATGGCAATATGGTTATGTCACTGGACTTCCACATAGTCAACCACAGTTCAAGTACCAGACCTGGGAGCTTAAAACTCATGCTAGGAGTGTGTGCCCAAAATCTCAAGAGGAAAATGGTGGAGAAGGGATTGTAGTGTGGCCATCCCCCCCGGGGGGGGGGTGTGGTGTGAGGTGTGGGGTGATCTCTCACTTTCTGTCTCTGTCTCTCTGGTGAGTGCATGCACCCTGTAGCAAAATATCTCTCTTTAAAAAAAAGAAAGAAGAGGGCCAGGCAGGTGGTGTGGTAGTTAAGGGCACTGGACTGCCACAAGGCTGACTATGGTTCAAGTCCGGGACCTGGCAGCTTGCTTTCTCACTTCCCATCTCTCTCACACTCACTCTCTCTCTTGCTCGCTCTCTCGCTCTCTCTCTCTCTCTCTCTCTGTCCCTATCTTGTCAAATTAAAATAAAGTAAGTTAAAAAAAAAAAAGAAAAAAGAAAGGAGAAATGAAACACTTAGCTCATTGTTTTTTTTTTTTCTTTTTCCTTTTCTAATACTTCCATTTAAATCTATAAATTGCCACTGAAGTATGGCTATATTCTGTTGGATAGAGATATGTCTAGCTTCTATTGTGACTTATTTATCCATAGGTCTCTCATCACTCTTGCTCATAAAAGAAACAGATAAACTGTTTTAAAAAGAAAAAATATATACATAATTACTTGAAAATATAATAAACTATATTATAAACTATAATAACTATATAATAAACTATAATAACCTCCTACAAGACCTAGGACCAGATCTGACTTGGCCAAGGACTCAGGACCAGCTCACATCTATGTAACAGTCTGCTATGGCTCGCGGATGTCCAGCTCAGCATTCAGTAATGTTGTATTTGTCACTTGAAATCAACCTTAGTGAGAATATTCACAGTAAGAAATTTGGCAAATACAGTGAGGATCCAATTTATGGTTTTGTTGATTGTGTTAGTGCTGATACTGAAACAGTTTCAGCTTAATGAATATAGCTTGTACAAGCATGAAAAAGAATTCAATAGTAGGCCCAGCGTGGTGACATCCCTCAGCCACGCCACAATCCCTTCTCCTCTGTCCTCAGGATTTTGGGCACACACGAACTGGCACCTGGCCTGAGTTTCGAGCCACTAGGTCCAGGACTCAAAACGCAGTTGACCATGTGGGAGTCTAGCACCTTAACCACTATGCCACCTACTGGCCCTAGTAGTAGGGATATTTTAACAATACTTATTCATCCCATTCATGAACATGGAATATCTTTTTATTTATTTGAGTCTTCTTCAGTTTATTTCATTAATGTCTTATAATGTTTGAAATCTTTCACCTCCATGGTTAAATTTATTCCTAAAGGGTTTGTTTGTTTGTTTGTTTGTTTTCTTTCTTTCTTTTTTTTTTTTGGATGTTAGTATAATGGGATTTTTTTCTTGATTTCTTTTCTCCTAGGACATTAACTGTATATATAGATTTTTGTAGCTTTAATTGGTATCTTGCAACCATAATGAATTTATTTTTTAGTTGTAAAAGTTTTTTTCTGGAATATCTGGTGTTTTTTGACATACAGAATCATGTTCTCTACAATCAAAGATAGTTTTACTTATTCTTTTCCATTTTGGATGCCTTTTCTTCCCATTGTCTGATTGTTTTTCTTTTCTTTTCCAGCACTGTGTTCACTAAAGTGGTGAGAATGGGTATACCTACCCAGTATCAGATTGTACTAGAAAATAGTTCAGTTGTTTCTCATTGATTATGATGACAACTATGGTTTTTCATGAATGATCTTCATTACACTTAGAATGTTTTCTAAAAGAAGAGTACCCTTTTTTTAGAGAGAGAGATATTTTTGCTATAGGGCATGTGTACTCACTGGTGAGACAGAGCGAGACAGAGACACAGAAAGCGATAAATCACCCCCTGGAGGGATGGCCATGCCACAATCCCTTCTCCTCCATTTTCCTCTCAAGGTCTTGGACACACACACACACACACACACACACACACACACACACACAGCCATCACGAGTTTTAAGCCACCAGGTATGAGACTCAAACAGTGGTCAACTACATGGGAGTCCAGCAACGTAATCATTATACCATCTGCTGGTCCCAGAAGAGTAGCTTTTACAAATTTATTTTACTAAAAGATAACGTATTCATCCTCTTTGTACCTATTATATACATTTGTATGAAATTAATCATTTTTTTAATTCCACTAACCTCTAAAGTGCCACAATCACACTGTTCACCAGCTTCCAATTGTCCATTGCCACATATTTTCTTTGGGGCTTGTCTATAAGCTGGCACATCGATAGGTGTATTCTGAAGACATCCAAAGTCACCATTAGAAGCAAAATATTTAAAGTCTTCCAAGCTACAGGTGCTAAAATCCTTTACACCGCTAGAGTACCTAAAATATATTAAAAAAATAAGCATGACAAAAAACAGTACAGGTATAGATCTCTCTACTTCCCATTTTTAAAAAGAGATATAAACTTCATTATAGTTAGTGGAAAACAATAAGCACACTTCAAAAATATTTATTGTATTGCTAACATGTTTTTAATATACTTCTCTAATTCTACCAAAAAAATGAAAAAAAATTATTCAAAAATTATTTTTTTATTTTCCATCCTGTTTGACACAATGCTTGGTATGTATCCTATGACCTTTGTTAAGTCTTTACACATACTAGCTGTTTCATTCTTATTTATCTTCCTAGGCTCAAACAACTGAAATTTAAATTTGGGGCTCAGTATTTCACATAGATTTATTTATTTTGAACTGTGTCTATGAATGCCATGGTAAATTTATTAATATTGACTTTAATAACGTATTTTAGAGTTTCTGCTCTCTATCATTAATTATTTTTCAAATAAAAATAAATTACGTATATTCAATCTAGATAAAAGGACAAAGATTTGTTCTTCCTGCTTCATTTCATTAAGGACAAGTCAAAAATCTGAGAATAACGTAAGAAGCTACTTGAGGAGAATTCTGAAAGGTCGAAAGTGGGAAGTATGGCCTGGCCTTGTGGTCAAATGGTCAAGGGACCCAGATTCCACGTGGACAACCACAGCCAAATCCCAGCCCTGGCAATTTGAAGAAGATGCTAGGAATGTGTTTGTGTGCACAAAAGTCCAGCATGATGGAGAAACGGAGTGGAAGGGACTGACGCATGACCACACTCCATTGGGAGGTGTTTTCTCTCTCTCCTCCCTCTCTGTCTTTTGGTCTCTCTCTGGTGAGTACACATGCCCTCTGGCAAAATTGAAAGAAAGAAAGAAAAGAGAGGGAGGGAGGGAAGCAGGTTTGGGTTCTCAGACTGAAGGAACCACACAGCAGTTGTACACCTTCCATCTCTCCTTCCAACAGAAGACAATGATATAGGCCCAATATGTTCAGAACCACTACCCGGCAACAACCCAGGGTAGGCTCACTCTTTAAGATCGAATGGGAACCCTACTAAAAACATCGGGGGAACTGGCCACAACCAACAAGAGAGAGTAATCAGAATCCCTGCTAACAGTAATTTGTCAAAGGGAAGTGACCTGGTTTGCTGGGTCTCAAATTCCCAGAGTCACCAGGTAAGGAGGCCACACTGGCAAAAAGGATCCACGATATAGCCAGGAAATCATTCTTTGGCTCCCACAAGTAGGAAAATTCCTATGATCACAAATGCCCAGGCAAGCAGGCCTCTTCATCACTGTCAGCCTACGACATCCCTCTTCTACTTAAGGAAATGAGGCAGCAGGAGGGGGGACATTTCTGCCACCCAGAGAGCACACGAGTGACACATGACACCGTGTGATGATGGCAGAATGAGGAAAAATAAAACAAAAGAAACATGGGAATAAGGATGCTAGTTTAGATAATATCTTTATCTCAGAAAAGAAACTATTGCTAACATCGTGCTACAGTTTCATAAACAATAGCATCTTGAAAAACTGAATGCTTTTCTCCTAATATTGGAAAGAAGACAAAAATATGCTCTCACCACTTCCATCCACACTGGACTGGTTATTTCAAGTATAACCAAGCTATAAATAAAAAGACATGCAAAAAAAGCTAAAAAGGAAAAAACAAACAAAGAAATAAAATACTACTCTGACTCACAGATGACAAAATTCTGTTCACAGAAACTCTTGAGAAATCCATAAATAGAATCTCCCAGAATATCTACACAAACTTCACAAGTTTTCAGCACACAAGGTCAATAGATAAAAATCTATTTTATTTCAATGCACTAGCAAAGAGCAGCCAAAAGTGAAATTTAAAAGACAATTCAGTCAATATAGCATAAAACAGGATAAAATGCTTAACAAATGTAACCAAAAAAAGGTGCAAGAGCTATAAATGGTAAAATACAACACGTTTCGGAACGACACTAAAAGGGACTTAAAGACGTGAGGACATGTACCTTATCAAAGGATCAACAAATTCATTATTGTTCAATATTGTTAAGGTAATTCTCCTGAAATTGAATTATGCTATTGAAAAATGCAGTATTATCAAAATCCCAGTGGGACTTTCTTATAGAAACTTGGTAATTGATTAAAAAATGTATATGAAAATGTACAGAATAAGGCCTCTAATTTTGTTCTTTGAGCTTAGGACTTCTTGTCTATTTGGAGTCTTTTGTCATTTCACATGAATTTTAAGAATTTTTTCCTAATTCTACAAAAAAAAATGATTTTGATATTTCCATGGGAATGTCATTGAATCTACAGATTGCTTTGGGTATTATGGATATAGTTTTTAAAGAATTATTTCATTTCATTTCATTTCATTAATTTACTTATTTAATTTACCAGAGGGCAGAGAGAGGGAGAGGGAACGTGAAAAAGCACGCCTGCAGGTTGGTTACTCAAACCGTGATCAGCCATGTGGGACTCCAGCACCTTAACCACTATGCCACCTGGCAGCCCAAAGAATATTTCAATAAGATTTATTCTTCCAATCCATGAATACGAGATATAACTCTGTCTATTTATGTCTTCTTCAACGTGTTTCATCAGTGTTCTATAGTTTTCGGTATTCAGACCTTCCTGAATAACTAAAATTGCACAATTCATAATGTTTGACCCTAGAGGGTGCCCTTGAGCTAGCCAAAAGGAGTGGATCTATCAAGGTTCTAGAAAAGAGAAAGAGAATTTCTCCAGGTCTGAGAAACCCGCAGGAGCACTGTGTCCACTTTGGTAGGGGTTTCAATTGCACTTGATTAGAAAGTGCATTTTACAGTTGTTGAATGTAGGGTTCTATATTTGCCAATTACTTCTGTTTGATTAATAAAATTCTCAACATTCGTAACCAAACATAAAAAAAGAAAGAAAGGATATGTGTTTTTTAATAAAGAAAATGGTCTTACAGTGCTTTTGGTGTCATAGTGCAAACATCTCCGGAACAATAGCAGTTGTCAGGATCGTCGTAGCTTAGCCCCAGATTTAAGCCAAGCAACTGCACTATGATAACAGCATATGACTCCAAGGACAAACCCCGTAGATACTAAATATTATTTTTTTAAAAAAAAGGAAAAGAAAAGAGTTAAGTAAAAGTTATAATCAGTTATAAAACAGTATTTACCATAATATAAAATTGGTATGTAAAACCCATTTTTAAAACGTATAAATACATCCAAGATACCTAAGAGTATACAACTGTAGTATAGAATTATATAGGATTTTTCAAAAAGTTTATGGAAAATAAATCTTATTGGAAAAGTGTATTTCAACATTTTTTTCCACTGAAATAAATTTGTACTTTAACTCCTTTTTTCTACAAACTTTTTGAAGCTTAGAAGAAATTGTTTGATAGACTGGCTAAACTTGAATATGTCAACACAATAGTCAAAGCATTTTCAAAATTTCACTTATCACATTTCAGAATGTCATTACAAGAGTAATGGAGGAGAAGGGCTGCAATGTGACCGTGACCATGCCTCACTTGGGCATGCTTTTCCCCTCCCTGTCTCTTAGTCTCTTACTCTGGCAAGCACACACTCCCTCTGACAATAAAAATAAATAAATAAATAAATAAATAAATAAATAAATAAATAAATAAATAAATAAATAAATAAATAAATAAATAAATAAATAAATAAATAAATAAATAAATAAATAAATAAATAAATAAATAAATAAATAAATAAATAAATAAATAAATAAATAAATAAATAAATAAATAAATAAATAAATAAATAAATAAATAAACAAACAAGAACCTAAAATGCAGTAATGAGGAGGGAAGTCGTGAATAGATTTTAGAAAAGCCCAGATTTTTTCCAAGCTCTGGTAGACCCTCATTTCCTTTACTCTCTAGAAAGAGATTCCTCTTCTTACTGGAACAAAAATACCGGCCAAGTTAACTGATATCCCAAAGAAATCTCATGAGAAAAATGATACATCAGATGAGTACAGACACTATAAAAGACAGCAAAGTTCCAAGTCCACTCCCTCCAGGCTCTGCTATAAGATCCTATGAGTAGGCGCGCTGCAAACAACAGTTGCCATTTTATCTGTCACCAGAAGACCTGCAGTGGGAAGGAAAAAGAGACTTTCCTCTTCCCGCACGCCATTGTCTCTGCCAGCACTGCACCATCTGCAGCATATCTGAGGTAATATAGATGCTAATTGGCTTTATTTCATTGTTCCACATCATATTTAAATACTCTAACATCACTTAGCACCCCATAAATATACACAACTATAATTTGTCACAGTATAATCTAAAAAAAATTTTTTTCAAGATTTTAATGCAATAACAATTACTTTTAACAAAAACGTGACTAACAATGAATTAAAAAGCACATTCTGTATACAAAGCATGAGCGAGAAAATGGAAAATTAACATAAAAATTGACTATACAATGATATTGCATTAAAAACTGCATACCATAAAATTTGACTATATTCGATAAATATTGATGCATAGCATACCACTGCCCAAAATATGTAAAATAGAGTCAGTTTCATGGTATAGAGAAAATTGCACCACTCAAGCGGTGACGACAGATGTTTTAATCCCAAGTCCAGTCAGCCTAAAATAGTGTCCAAGATCCCACCACTTAGAAGGGTAGACAAACAGGATCGTGGGATGACCAGACCCTATGGAGAGTGTTCATCTCTCTTGCCTCTCACACTCATGTGTACGCACTATATTATGAATAAAAATATACATAGATTAAATAGAGAAAAATAGAGGCCAGCAGATGGTATGGTGGTTAAGGTGCTGGACTCCCACATGGCTGATTGTGGTTTGAGTCCTGGACCTATAAATGGTAAAATACAACACGTTTCGGAACGACACTAAAAGGGACTTAAAGACGTGAGGACATGTACCTTATCAAAGGATCAACAAATTCATTATTGTTCAATATTGTTAAGGTAATTCTCCTGAAATTGAATTATGCTATTGAAAAATGCAGTATTATCAAAATCCCAGTGGGACTTTCTTATAGAAACTTGGTAATTGATTAAAAAATGTATATGAAAATGTACAGAATAAGGCCTCTAATTTTGTTCTTTGAGCTTAGGACTTCTTGTCTATTTGGAGTCTTTTGTCATTTCACATGAATTTTAAGAATTTTTTCCTAATTCTACAAAAAAAAATGATTTTGATATTTCCATGGGAATGTCATTGAATCTACAGATTGCTTTGGGTATTATGGATATAGTTTTTAAAGAATTATTTCATTTCATTTCATTTCATTAATTTACTTATTTAATTTACCAGAGGGCAGAGAGAGGGAGAGGGAACGTGAAAAAGCACGCCTGCAGGTTGGTTACTCAAACCGTGATCAGCCATGTGGGACTCCAGCACCTTAACCACTATGCCACCTGGCAGCCCAAAGAATATTTCAATAAGATTTATTCTTCCAATCCATGAATACGAGATATAACTCTGTCTATTTATGTCTTCTTCAACGTGTTTCATCAGTGTTCTATAGTTTTCGGTATTCAGACCTTCCTGAATAACTAAAATTGCACAATTCATAATGTTTGACCCTAGAGGGTGCCCTTGAGCTAGCCAAAAGGAGTGGATCTATCAAGGTTCTAGAAAAGAGAAAGAGAATTTCTCCAGGTCTGAGAAACCCGCAGGAGCACTGTGTCCACTTTGGTAGGGGTTTCAATTGCACTTGATTAGAAAGTGCATTTTACAGTTGTTGAATGTAGGGTTCTATATTTGCCAATTACTTCTGTTTGATTAATAAAATTCTCAACATTCGTAACCAAACATAAAAAAAGAAAGAAAGGATATGTGTTTTTTAATAAAGAAAATGGTCTTACAGTGCTTTTGGTGTCATAGTGCAAACATCTCCGGAACAATAGCAGTTGTCAGGATCGTCGTAGCTTAGCCCCAGATTTAAGCCAAGCAACTGCACTATGATAACAGCATATGACTCCAAGGACAAACCCCGTAGATACTAAATATTATTTTTTTAAAAAAAAGGAAAAGAAAAGAGTTAAGTAAAAGTTATAATCAGTTATAAAACAGTATTTACCATAATATAAAATTGGTATGTAAAACCCATTTTTAAAACGTATAAATACATCCAAGATACCTAAGCGTATACAACTGTAGTATAGAATTATATAGGATTTTTCAAAAAGTTTATGGAAAATAAATCTTATTGGAAAAGTGTATTTCAACATTTTTTTCCACTGAAATAAATTTGTACTTTAACTCCTTTTTTCTACAAACTTTTTGAAGCTTAGAAGAAATTGTTTGATAGACTGGCTAAACTTGAATATGTCAACACAATAGTCAAAGCATTTTCAAAATTTCACTTATCACATTTCAGAATGTCATTACAAGAGTAATGGAGGAGAAGGGCTGCAATGTGACCGTGACCATGCCTCACTTGGGCATGCTTTTCCCCTCCCTGTCTCTTAGTCTCTTACTCTGGCAAGCACACACTCCCTCTGACAATAAAAATAAATAAATAAATAAATAAATAAATAAATAAATAAATAAATAAATAAACAAACAAGAACCTAAAATGCAGTAATGAGGAGGGAAGTCGTGAATAGATTTTAGAAAAGCCCAGATTTTTTCCAAGCTCTGGTAGACCCTCATTTCTTTTACTCTCTAGAAAGAGATTCCTCTTCTTACTGGAACAAAAATACCGGCCAAGTTAACTGATATCCCAAAGAAATCTCATGAGAAAAATGATACATCAGATGAGTACAGACACTATAAAAGACAGCAAAGTTCCAAGTCCACTCCCTCCAGGCTCTGCTATAAGATCCTATGAGTAGGCGCGCTGCAAACAACAGTTGCCATTTTATCTGTCACCAGAAGACCTGCAGTGGGAAGGAAAAAGAGACTTTCCTCTTCCCGCACGCCATTGTCTCTGCCAGCACTGCACCATCTGCAGCATATCTGAGGTAATATAGATGCTAATTGGCTTTATTTCATTGTTCCACATCATATTTAAATACTCTAACATCACTTAGCACCCCATAAATATACACAACTATAATTTGTCACAGTATAATCTAAAAAAAATTTTTTTCAAGATTTTAATGCAATAACAATTACTTTTAACAAAAACGTGACTAACAATGAATTAAAAAGCACATTCTGTATACAAAGCATGAGCGAGAAAATGGAAAATTAACATAAAAATTGACTATACAATGATATTGCATTAAAAACTGCATACCATAAAATTTGACTATATTCGATAAATATTGATGCATAGCATACCACTGCCCAAAATATGTAAAATAGAGTCAGTTTCATGGTATAGAGAAAATTGCACCACTCAAGCGGTGACGACAGATGTTTTAATCCCAAGTCCAGTCAGCCTAAAATAGTGTCCAAGATCCCACCACTTAGAAGGGTAGACAAACAGGATCGTGGGATGACCAGACCCTATGGAGAGTGTTCATCTCTCTTGCCTCTCACACTCATGTGTACGCACTATATTATGAATAAAAATATACATAGATTAAATAGAGAAAAATAGAGGCCAGCAGATGGTATGGTGGTTAAGGTGCTGGACTCCCACATGGCTGATTGTGGTTTGAGTCCTGGACCTGGTGGCTTGCTTTCCCACTCTCCCTCTCCCTCTCTCTGTCTCATAAAATTGAAGCATAATAAGTAAAATTAATAATTTTTAAAAACAGAAAAAAATAAAATTAATTAAAATTTAACTTGCAAGTCAGCAGAGTGTGGAGGTTTGAGGCACTGGATTCCACATGACCAATTGAGCAGTTTGAGTGCAGGACCCAGCAGCCTGAAAATCACTCTGGGTGTGTATGCATGCGTGCTCAAAATCCCAAGAAGCCTAGAAAAGAGGTTGATCATGGTGTGGCCATCTCCCAGGGGAGGATTTATTATTTCTCCTCTGTCTCTGTTTCTATCTCTCTCTGCTGAGTGTGCACTCTCTACAGCAAAAACTAAACATAAATAAATAAATATTTAAAAATTTTACTTACAAAGGTTACATATGCATTTTTAAAACAATTTGACATTATGATCAGTTCAACTCTTAAATGGTCTATTAATTTTTTCTTAAGTTTATTTATTTCCTCTGTGAGATAGAAATAAATAAATGAGACAGAGACACGAACACCTCCAATAGGGTGATCGTACCACGATCCACCCCCATCCAGTCTCAGCTGGCCTGGATCGCAGGTATAGATAAGCCTGGCCTGCTCCATCTTGAACACAGAGCCAGTGTCCCACATGGAAACCCTATGGCCAAAATAAACAAACATTCTACTCATTTTTAAGTCAACGATACAGAACTTAGTCTTTATGGTCCAAATTAGTCTTCTAAAAGCTATACTAAGTAATATCTTGTACATGCTTTAAAATATTCAGGCAATTTTAAAGATGATAATAATAAGAGAACACAAGATAATTATTACATACCAAAGCAACTCCTGCAGCATAATTCTTCTCACATATTTTTTCAGGAACTGTAGTTCCTATAAAGGTTGAATGATTCCTGAAGCTAAAAATGTAATAATTTTCCTCATAAGGGCATTTTAAATTAGTAGTATTCATGATCATTTTCATAGCAGCAACCATCACTGAACAATCACTATCTCCTCACCAGCCAGCTATTCTGAGTTAAATCATTTATATATTTTTTTCTTAAAGCTTTAGTATTAAGAATATTTCAATGTATATTTGTTCATTTTTTTATTTTATTTATTCATTTTTTTTTAAATTTGACCAGAGAGAGACACAGACAGAGACAGAGAGAGAGAGAGAGAGGAAGCAAGAAAGCAAGCCACCAGACCCAGGACTCGAACCGAGGTCAGCCTTGTGGGAGTGTCCAGTGCCTTAACCACCATGCCACCTGCTGGTCCCCATTTGTTAATTTTTAATTTGGATAAATACTCAGTAGTATAATAAAGACCAGATCTAATAATTCATGCAAAGGGCCACTGCACTAATGGTTGCAGTTTCCACTTTGGTTCCCTCTGCATTTTCAATCTTAAAAATTTTGGTGGCCTCATTATTCATTTATTCACTAAAGATAGATCAATTTTTCTGCACATTACATCTAGATGGTATGATTGTTGATATACTCACTTTATTAGAAAATAAATATATAGGAATTAATTACATGAGAGACAGGCGTGTAAAGAAGGGTAACGGATAGTACAAGTTTATAATCCAAGGGATGTCCAAAAAATCTTCAAAATTAAACAGTTTTAGTTATTTTAATACTTCTCAATATGATTTTATATTGTTCAATAAAGCTTTTCGAGTTCTGTCTTACATCAGCTCCTTGGAACAGGGACTCTAGTTTGCATTTTTTCACATCCCAGGGTAGCTATCAAATTTGCAGAACACAGTATAAATAAAGCAAGTGCTTATTTCTTATCATTAACATATTCTGAATTATTATTTTCATGTGATAAATTCAGCAAACTACACTTACGTAAATAAGTATGTAACATGATGTGGCCGATGGTCAAGGTGTTTTCTTTTCCATTCTAAAAACCTAAACAGTAAAAGATCTGGATTCTCACTAGCAGAAATTTTGTTTTTATTTGACCATATTTCTATGGAAGATATTATAACAGTCAGTTTTAATGGAGTAAGCATCTAAAAGGAGGAGATAAACAAAAAATGGAAAATAAATTTCAAAATTATACTAGTCTTTTATAAAAATACATTTAATATATTTAATATATTTTGGTTATAAAAATCTTTAAGAGCATAGCAAAATACTGTACAGTGTCCATTCATATTATTGAATTTTGACAAAATATATTTAAAACAAGTGTATACAAAACTTACAGTGTTCATAAGGCCAATGATGTGAATTACTTTCTCTGTTACAGCTTTTATATCAGAGCCCATGTAATTAAACTGGAAAAGAAAAAAATAACTTTAAAAATTAGTGGCTATATAACATATCACACCCCCAATACATGCACAATGTGCTATACAATTAAATAGCCATAGGGCTACAACACAATGGAATCCCACAAATAGTGACATATAAATAATAATTTCATAAAAATATTTAATAACTTGATTTTAAGCAATGTTTAATGCATGCAGTTTTCAGCACCATTTATTGCTTATGAAAATTGAATCCTAATTCTGACATGTGGTGTTCTAAAGGATACTTATTTCTAAACTTACATAATATTGCATACGTATAAAACTATATAAAAGAAAAAATTCTCAATTAGTAGCTTACCATTAAGTGATACTGGATATTCATACTATGTTTAAATACATACTTTGATGACACAATGTAAGACATGTTCTAATTTCCTCTTCCATCCAAATGAACATTACATAATGATAAAATAACCAATTTACCCAAGAACACAACAATTATAAATATACATCAAACACACACACACACAGAGCCATAAAAAATGCTTAACAAAAACTGATGGAAATATCCATAATTTCATAATATCAGAAATTCTTAGAATTAAATTTGTAGATTGCTTTGGGTGGTATGGACATTTTAACATACTAATGCCTTCCATCTATGAACATGGACTATCTTTCCAGTTATAAGTGTTCTCTTAAATTTCACTCAATAATATTTTATAGGTTTTTATCATGGGGGTCTTTCATCTCTGCAGTTAAATATAGCCTATATATTTCATTTATGTATTCTTTTGCACATATTGCAAATGGGATATCTTTATCGACTTCCTTTTCAGACACTGAACTACTGGCATATAAAAATATTAATGATTTTGTTTATTTACCTATTTTATTGTAATTTATAACTTACATATAATAGTTGTACATAGATACTTGTGGGGTACAATGAGGCTCTTTAAAACATGTATATAATGTGTAAGGATCAAATTAAGGCAATAATGTAGCCACCAACTATTTATCATTACTTTGTGTTGTTGTATGTACTCAAAATCTATTATTATGGTTTATTTTGAAATATACATTGAACTGTTACCAACTATCTTTACCCTATTATGCTATAATATTCTATAATCCATTCCACTGGTTTAGATATTATTTGTATCTATTAACCGTGTTCTCACTATTTCCCCTCCCCTTTCTAGCTTCTGGTATCCACCATTAAATTCCCTATTTCTATGTAACTTAATATTTTTAGCTTCCATTGAGTAAGGATATTTATCTTTGAGCACCTGCCTTATATGACTTAGCATTATTTACTCCACATTCATCCATATTGCCTCGAATAACAGGAATTTAACTTTTTGGTGGCTAAATAGTATTCCATTCTGTATATATGTCACATTTTTATCCATTCACCTATTGTTGGTACTTCGATTGAATCCCTACCTTACCTATTGTGAATAGCACTGCAGTAAATATGGCTGCACTCATCTCTTTAATAAATTGATTTCCCTTTCTTTTTTTTAATTTGTATTGATTCTTTGCTTAACTCTTAAAACATAGATGAATACTAAAGCAAAAACAGCAGGAACTGGTGAGCATATTATGATTACAGTCCTTCACTCAGTCACTACTGCACATAAAATCCCAGCAGTGAGTAGTATTTACTGGCCCCATTAAGAGGTCTGACACTGAACACCACCTAGAGGATGAGGTTTATCATTCTCATAAGATTCTCTGTGGTAATGGCGCCATCTTTCTTGATTTGGATCAAAGTCTACCAGTTCTACCTGGTCATTTCATTAGTCTCTTCTACTTCCTTCTTCTCAGGTAGAAGTTTTTCCAGCAAAGAGAGTTTATCAGGATACAGAAAGCCATTCTTGGGGAAGTTTATCTTAAATTTGATAGTTAAGTGGCCCTTTTCATATGGTCTATGGTAAATTGGCATGCCTTCATTTAACGCATACTTTATATCTCTGTGCTTGACAATCTGACCTAGATGAGAGCTGATGACTATGGTTCAGTTGTCAAGAGTGGAAACTGGCTTTTGGAAGCCACACAATGCTTCAACCAGCTCTATGTCCATACACACAAAAAGGTCTTCTCCTCATTTGGTAAAAACCGCAAGATCTTTCTGATCTAATACAATGATAATATCTCGTCTCCAGTTCTGGTTTGGTCTCCTTCACCATGGAATGTTATCTTCTGGCCACCTTTCATGCTTTATCAATATGAACTTCTAGAATCTTCTCTCAAACTATCTTTCATCCATTACAACTTTTGTGTCTGTCTTTAGGAGTGATCAGTTATCACTGGGGCTCCATGCATATAGATCCAATTTGCTGAACCATTCTTACGTGATGAATTTTTATTTGCATTCCAGTACCTCGGCAATTGAGACAGCACTCTCTTGCTCCTTTGCTCCTTTTTTTTTTTTTTTTTTTTTATTTTTTTTTTTTTTACCCACCTCAGCCTTCACATTTGTCACAAATCACATTCTTCTGCAGGGAAAATGTTCTTGTTGCACTATTATATACAACTCCTAATGTTACTGATAGCTGATGTACAATTTTTTTTTTTTGAGGATTTTTGATACAGGGTGTGTCTGCTCACCAGAAAGACAGGGAGAGAGAGAAAAACAGAAAGCTAGAAATCATCTACCAAGAGATGGCCAATACCACAATCCCTTTTCCAGTCACCTCTCAGGGTTTGGGGCATGTATGTACTCACACCTGGTGTGAGTTTTAAGCCACCCAGTTTGGTACTTGAACCATGGTCAACTACATGGGAATCCAGTGATCCAATCATTACACCACCTGCTGGCCCCAATGCACAACATTTTTATCTCTTCTTTCTCTCTGCATCCTTCCTCCTCCTCCAAAAAACATATTAAAGAGTTCCATTGGGGAGCCCAAACCACCACCTCCTCCACCCTCTTTAATTACCTGTTCTACTGCTTTGTCACATAATTCCCTTTTCTCTGCATCAGAGAGAACTTCATAAGCTTGAGCAATCTGTTTAAACTTCTTCCCTTCATTTGGATTATCAGGGTGATACTTGAAGGCCAGTTTCCTGTAAACCTTCTTAATTTCTTCTTCAGTAGCAAAACATCATAGTAAGTGGGGTTTTTTTTTTTCACCATTTTCTACAGCCAGTGAGTGGGCTGAGGCTTGCATGGGGGAGCTGTGCAAAGCTCAGGCAGCCACTGCTGCTCAGCTTCTGACTAAGCGTTTTGGAAAGTTACACTGATTTCCCTTTGAGTATATATCCAGTGGTGGAATTATTGGATTACAAGGTAGTTCTATTTTTAGTTTTTTGAGGAACCAACAGCATACTGTTTTCAATAATGTCTGTGCTAATTTGTTTCCACCAACAGTGTGTGAGAGTCCCCCTTTTTCCACAGCCTCACTAGTATTTTCCATTCTTTGGGGGTTTTCTTGTTTGGAATGTTGGCTTTTTTTGTTTGTTTGTTTAGATAATAGCCATTCTAATCTGGGTGAGGTGATACCTCATTGTGGTTTTAATTGCCATTTGCCTGACAATACTGAGCATTTCATCATGTGCTTATTGGTTATTTGTCCTTTTTTGAGAACAGTCTGTTTTAAGAGTGATTACTCATTTTTACAAGCATGATTTTGGGTTTTTACTAGTGGACTGCTTCAGTTTTTAATATAGTTTGGCTACTAACTTTTTGTTGGATGCATAATCCGTGAGTATTTTCTGCCCTTCTATAGGTTATCCTTGTACTCTATCATTTCCTTTGCTATGTGGAAGCTTTTTAGTTAGATGCAATCTCATCTGTCCATTGTCGGTGTTATTATCTATGTTTTTGAGGTCTTTAAAAATCTTTGCCTAGACAAATGTTATGATTTGGATAATGATTTATTGCTCTCAAATTTTCATAATCTGGAATTTGGTCTCCTATGTAAAGGTGCTAGGAGGGGGTGACACCTTGTCTGCAATGACTGGATCATTATGATTAGATTACATAAGCACCAGGTTCATGAATGAATTAATGCTGTCTTGTGGACTTAGCTTCGACTCTTGTGAAAAGCAGAGCTAGAGAGTGGGCTGTTATTTAAATAAATAAATAAATAAATAAATAAATAAATAAATAAAAGACTGCCCTCATGTTGGTCTCTTCATACATTCACCATCCTCTCCACTTCCAGCAGATATGCTATCAAATATGCAGAGGGGCTAATGAAAGTCCTATGCCCTTCAACATTCTGGCCATAAGAATCATGAGTTAAATAAACATTTCTTTCTTTTTTTTTTCCTTTTTTTTTTTTTTTTTTGGAGAAGTTTTTGCTATAGGGCGTGTGTGCTTGCCAGACAGACAGAGAGAGACAGAGAGAGACAGAAAGCAGGAAATCACCCCCCTGGGGGGATGGCTACGCCGCAATCCCTTCTCCTCCTTTCTCCTCTCGGGATCTTGGGCACACACGCACACACGCACACGCGCCTGGTGTGAGTTTAAGCCACCGGGTCTGAGACTCGAACCACGGTCAACTACGTGGGAGTCCAGTGACATAACCATTATGCTAACTGCTGGTCCCAACACTTATTTCTTTATAAAAACTGAATCTCATACATTTCTGTTACAAATGCAACTAAATCCATTGTCATGTACTTTTTCCTTTGTTTTCTTCTACTAACTTCATGCTTCCAGGATTTACATTTATGTCTTTAGATCATTTTGAGTTGGCTTTTGTATCTAGTGAGAGACTACAGTCTAGTTTCATTATTCTTCCTATGGATATCCAATTTTCTCAGCACCGTTTATTGAAGTGATTATCTCTTCCCCACTGAATATTCTTGGGAACTTAGTCAAACATCAATTGTATGTTTGTGAATTTATTTCTAGGCTCACTACTACATTCAATTGGTTAATATATCTGCCTTTGTGCCAATATCATGCAGTTTTAGTTATTGTGTCTCTGAGTGTATTTTTAAGTCAGGTAATGTGATGCATCCAACTCTACTCTTTTTTGTATGGAACTGCTTTATTTCAAGTCTTTTGTCCTTCTAAACCTTATCATTCTTTTTCCTATTTCTGTGAATATCATTTATATTTTTTATAAGGATTGCACTGAATTTGTAGGTAACTTTGGATAATGTTGACATTTTAACAATAATGATTATTCCAATCCATAAATATGAGGTATCTATTTTTTCAATGTCTTCTTCAATTTCGTTCATCAGTGTTTTACAGTTTTTGTTGGGGACATCTTTTACCTCCTTGGCTAAATTTATTCACGTATACTTTATTTTTATTTTGTCCATTTATTGGCTATTTTAAACGGTATGGTTTCCTGATTTCTTAGTTTGCTATTACTGTACACTACAAACACTACTCATTTTTGTATGTTGATTTATTGTATCCTGCAACCTTACTGAATTCACTTACAAATTCTAAGAGTTTTTTGGTCGTTTCTTTAGGATTGTCTATGATCATGTCATTTGCAAATAGGGGCAATTTAATTTTCTCCTTTATAATTTGGATGACTTTTATCATGCCAATTGCTTTAGCTAAGACTTCCAATAGCATATTGACAGAAGTGGAGAAGGTAGACATCCTTGTCTTGTTTCAGTTTTAAGAAAATGCTTTCAACTTTCCTCATTTAGGAAGACATGAACTGTGAGTCTGTCCTCTATAGACTTTATTATGTATAGAAATGTGCCTTATATATTTGTTTTTTAGAAAATCTTATAAAGAAGAGTTGGACTTTATCAAATGTTTCTTCTGCATTGATCAATACGATCACGTGGCTTTAACATTTTCTTCTGTCAATGTATTACATTACATTTACTGATTAACAAATATCGAACTGTCCTTGCATGCCATGGATAAACCCTGATGTATCATGGTGTATACTCTTTTGATGTACCAGTGAATTTATTTGCTAGTATTTTGTGAAGGAATTTTAAAACTGTGTTCATCAGGGATTTGGGTCTTTAGTGTTATATCCTTGTCTGCTTTTGGCAGCAAGGTAATATTGAATGCCTCATAAAATGGCTTTGAGAAGACTGCATTTTTTCCCTATTTTCCATATTTCTTTTTATATTGATTTCTGATTTTATTTCATTATGATTGGAAAAGATACTTGTCTCATTTAAGTCACTGAATAACTTTCCACTGTGTGGATATTACATTTTACTTATGCTCTCATCAGCTGACAGACATTTGGATTGGTCCCACTTTCTGGATATTATACATAATACTGCTATGAGTATTTGTGTGGAAGTTTTTGTGTAGACACCTGGGTACCAAGAAGTGGAATTTCTGAGTTATAAGGTTATTCTATATTTGATCATCTGAGGAACTGCCAGATGGTTTTCCGAAGTGGCAACAGCATTTTATATTCCTGCCAGCAATGTACTGCAGTCTCTGCAGTCTTGCCAACAGTTGCCTGTTTCATTTATTTATCCAAGTAGATAGGGAAGTCATCTCGTTACTGTTTTGATCTACATTTCTCTGATGGCTAGTGACATTGGGAATCTTTTTCGTGTGATTATTGGACATCTGACTATTTTCTTTGGAAAAATGTCTACTCACGTCTTTTGTCTATTTTTCAAAATTTTTAAAGGTTTTTACTATAGGACACATGCACTCACAACAGAAAGTCAGAGGAAAAGTGAGAAGTCACACCTTAGGGGGGATGACCACACTACCGTCCTCCCCCAGTCTCCCCCTCAGGATTTTGGGCATGCACACACACATGCCTGGCATAATTATCAAGCTGCTGGGTCCAGGACTTGAACCATGATCAGCCATATGGAAGCTTCGACCACTGCATCACCTGCTCCCCCCCTTGTCTATTTTTTTAATTGGTCTTATCTTTTTAATATTGAGTAGTAATAGCTCTTTATATATTCTAGGTGCAAATTTCTTATCAGATCTTTATAAGAATTTTCTTCCATCTCGTGGATTGTCTTTTTTGTTAATTTTTACAGTGTCTTTTGAAACCCAACTTTGATGATGATGTTTGATTTATCTACTTATCTTTTTGTTGCTCATACTTCTGGTGCACTAAAAACTACAATTGTCATGAAGACTCATACTTCAAAAAGCATTGCAGTTTTAGCTCTGACATTTAGTTCTTAGATCCATTTTTGAGTTACTTTTTGTATACTGTATGAGGTAGAAATGGAACTTCATCCCTCTGCAAGTGGATATACAGTTCTGCCAACACCATTTGTTGAAAATACTCTACATTCCCTCATTAAATTGTCTTGGCAGCCTTGTCCAAAGCCGACTGACAGCAAGTTGAGGATTAGAGTAAGTCTTATTTATCATGTTAAGCAAATATATCCAAATTTTCACTTTGTTAATTTTTTCCTGAGTAAAATATATGTACTGAAATATGTATAAGACCTTTTTAGTAGTATGCCAATAATTATGGTTTTCCAACTATGAAGTATTTTGTAATGTATGCATACATTTTTAATATTATTCTCACTTTTAACAATAATTTCTAAATATACCTTTTCCCCCTACACTCTACATTAGAATTATCTGGCCTTTAAAGATTTGGTAGAGTTTCTGTGTACCTGGTACTCTTTTGACTCTTTGATCATGTCAAATCAAAAAATATTTTTTTCTATGAACAATGGTCCATTTAGGCTTTCTGCTGCTAATTTGACCTCATTTTACTTTATCTCCTAGTTTATTGCTTTCAGTAGTGCTTCTTCTAGGTTTGCTAGGTTTTTCTTTTTTTTGGACAGGTTTTGGTATACGGTGTGTGCACTCACCAGAAAGACACAGAGATAATCACTTCCCCCCCTGGGGGGAATGACTACGCCACAATCCCTTCTCTTCCATTCTCCTCTTGGGATCTTGGGCACGGCACTACATGGGAGTCCAGCGACATAGCCATTATGCTAACTCTAATCCCAAAGTTTCCTAGGTTTTAAAAATTTATTTATTTCTCCCCTGCATGAGAGAAATAGAGACTACGTGCAACAGAATATTGACATCAAGATTGAAACCCCATTTCAGTCAGCCCCAAATTATGGTATGCAGGTGTACTCAAGGGGAAGGCATCTCTGGACTAGAACCCATAACCTTCTTATTTGGATCAAATTCACAAAGCACTGCATTTTAACACTGTGCTAACCATCTGGCCCCATTTTTCTAGCTTTTAATAGAGAATTTATTTAATTATTTTCAAATGTACTACATAGTGAAATGTTTCGGCGTCTCATTTATTATGGTACACAGATAGCCTATTACCATTACTGCTCCTATTAGATTCGTCAGTTTGGATTGCTGCTTTCCCTAGGGGATCCTAATAACAGCAATGATCTTAGTAGGAATGTCTCAACTCAGGTGGGGATGTCAATAGAAGGGAGTTACATTATATGAAAAAGCCTTGCCACAATTGTTCAAATAACCATAAGTAATTATATATTTTTACCTGAGGGACAAATGGCACAGACCCATTTCTTTGATCATGTCAAATCAAACAAACTTAAAAGAAAAGGTGTCAACATCAGAGACTGTGTGGGAGGAGGTGAAGGGTAGGGCATGGGCCAGAGGGCTTCAGGGAATAAAAACTCAACAGACATAAGAATGTAAAGTTCTCCCTTAGAAATGATGTATGTGGTAATATCCTTGATTTGACTGTCACGTACCGCATGCACACTTAGAAAACACAGTTATAGTGCGTGCTATAGAGACGGGCAACAATAAATGAGAATAAGAAATCATGACATTTTAAAAAAGGGAAAAATGAAGACTCTTGTGTAGATATCTGTTCATTTGTGGTTGGCTTCCTTTGATTTTATACAACTTATTTTATTTATTTTCATATTTAAATAAACCATTTCCCCCTCTAGTGAGCATCTGAATCATCTTAAGCACTCTTCCCTCCCATGCACCTTTAATTTTAGAAGTGAACACCATGTACTTTTCCAAAATGGTTGTGCAAATTGATACTACTACATAGGATGTATAAATTCTCACTGCTGGGACCAGCAGTTAGCATAATGGCTATGTCGCTGGACTCCCATGTAGTCGACCATGGTTCGCATCGCAGACCCAGTGGCTTAAAAAAACTCACGCCGGGCACGTGTGCATGTGTGCCCAAGATCCCAAGAGGAGAACAGAGGAGAATGGAGGAGAAGGGATTGCGGCGTGGCCATCTCCCCTGGGGGGTGATTTCTCATTTTCTGTCTCTCTGTCTGGTGAGCACACACGCTCTACAGCAAAAAAATAAGAAACCTCTCAAAAAAAAAAATATTCTCACTGCTTCACATCTACAAGAATATTTAGAATTTTCAGTATTATTAAGTCTGTAGTATTATTTCATTGTAATTATTTTCACTGCATCATTGAAATCAAGTTAAAGACAAATGTTCATTCATTTTAAAATAATAATGCATAAAATAGAACCTACCAGATCGTTATCCACAATAATATACATTTTAAGACTTCGAGGGTATAACTTGGTAAGTCCAGTTCTCTGAAAAACAAACAATGTGAGTACTGAGGACTTTACAAAAATTTACCTTCTGCTGAAATTATATTCAAAAAAAAACCTGGAAGATATGTTGCTATTGATTACATAATGCAACTGTTTTAAAATAAAAGTTAGATACTTTCCAGAAGTCTTTGGTTCAACAAGTGTTCCGCATGTTAGGAATTTTCAGTTAGACTTCCTAAGCTATATTAAAAACCCAAGTATCTGGAGCCAGCAGATGGTGCAATGGTTATGTGGTTGGACTCCCACATGGCCAACCATGGTTCATGTCCCAGACTGGGTGGCTTCAAACTATTACCAGGTGGACAAGCATGTGTGCTGAAGATCCCAGGAGAACAGAGGAGAAGGGATTGCAGCATGGCCATCCTCCCAAGGGGTGATTTCTCACTTTTGGTCTCTCTGTCTCTCTAGTGAGCACATGCACATAGCAAAAAGCTCCCAAAAAAAATAATAAAGAAACCCAAGTATCTTTTAGTTTTGCAACAACTGCAATTGGAAAAGTTAAGTTTATAACATAAAGCTTTGTTTTCCTTTGCCTTGGAACAATTTTCATACTAATTTTTCATGTGAACAAAATTTCTGCAATCATTAGGAATTTACTTTTAGCAAACAAGATAGTTTAGGCAAGTATTACTGACGTTGACAATCTATGACAGTTTACTTGAGACCTGTATGTTACTCACGGTATTAACAGATCTGCGAAAAAAACTTCATTACTGTGTTTACATGTACCTTATGTAAACCACTGGTACCACCTGTTTTTTTTTTTTTTGAGAGATTTTCACTGTAGGGCGCGTGCGCTCGCCAGACAGACAGAGAGAGACATAGAGACAGAAAGCGAGAAATCACCCCCCCAGGAGGGATGGCCGCCACAATCCCTTCTCCTCCATTCTCCTCTCGGGATCTTAGGCACGCACACACACATGCCCAGCGTGAGTTTTAAGCCACCGGGTCCGGGACACGAACCGCAGTCATCTATGTGGGAGTCCAGTGACATAGCCATTACGCTAACTGCTGGTTCCCCAGATCCCATAATATTTTCACCTCAATTATCCAACTGGGGAAAACAATATTTTTACATTAATTAATTAAATGCTCCCAAATGAAAATTAGTGTTTTAGTTTTTTGTTTTGTTTTGAGGTTTTTTTGAGAGGTTTTTCTTATAGGGTGTGTACACTCACCAGAAAGACAGAGAGAAACAAAGAGACAGAAAGCAAGAAATCACCCCCTGGGGGGATGGCCACACTGCATCCCTTGTCTTTCATTCTCCTCTAGTGATCTTGGGCACGCACGCACACGCACCCAGAGTGAGTTTAAGCCACCGGGTCCAGGACTCGAACCACGGTCAACTACATGGGAGCCCAGCAATGTAGCCATTACGTTAACTGCTGGTCCCTGTTTTGGTTTTCTTTTAGTCCTACGGTCACTTCTGTTTCCAAGATTAATTATGTAAGATTTTGTTAAACTTTCAACTAATAACAAGCATGACGATGAGCTTAAGTGTACTCCATAGCCATCGGAGAAATCACGTAGCACCTTCATAAAAAAGTAAAATAATCTTAATGTTTATAAGTCATCAATCAAGTTGGACCCCGAAAGTATTTTTGATTTCACAAAATAATACCGAATAAGTTAAAAGAATACTTACATCTAAATTTGTTCTGACTTGAAACCGTGAGCTATTAAACCAAGCATAGGCATCCTTTTCTAAGAGAGAAATATGAGTATAATCGATTTTCTCTTCATAAATCATGTGCACAAATCCTGATACGGCCTCCACTGGTTCGATTCCATATGAAATGTTGTTAAACTGCATGGTTCCCCTGAATGTTAAAAGAACCAGAACAAATTTGAAATGATTCTACCAAAACTATTATTTAATATGCTAATAAAAAATTGGGGGCTGACTTTCTTTTTTTTACTTTTTCTTTCTTTTTTTTTTTTTTAAGATTTAAAGTCATCTTAGTTTTCCCACTTTATTTCTCTGTTTTTTGAAGTCTCACTCCAGAACTAAAGTACTATACCACAGGCTGCATAGTGCATATCTAACAATTTGGGGGGGGGGAGTATCTTTTTTTTAAGGCTTTTTCCATAGGGAGAACACACTCACTGGAAAGAAGAGAGAGACAGTGAGAGGAGAAGTGAGAAATCATCCCCCAGGAGGAGTGGCCATGCTGAAATCCCTCCTTCTCCATTCCCCTCTCAGGATTCGGGGCACACACGCACACAGGTGCCCACCGTGAGTTTCCAGTTGCCGGGTTTGGGACTCAGACTGTGACTGGCCATATAGAAGTCCAGAGCCTTAACCACCATGTCACCTGCTGACCCCTTTTTGGTTATCTTAAAGAAAGAGCATGGTAGTAGCATGTACCAGTGTGCTTAAACTGGTTGAGGCCCCTCTCCAAAGGACACAGACTTTCTGAAAACACCTGGGAGGCCCGTAGGCACTCTTTTCCTTAGTTGAGGTCTTTTCTCTTTGATGCTCCTGGATCATCGCTGACCCGTTACAGCCTCTGTCATTTGCTTGTGCGGGCTAAACTAAAGGCCATTCATGCCTGAAAATCACCGAGTATAGAGCCACAGTGGCTACCAGTTTTGGGTCTTTTTGTAACTGTCAATTATTCGAGGAAACTTAGAAATCAGATGAAAACAGAAGCTGAGAAAACTAAGGTATAGAGAGACTAATTAACACCCCCTGCACTGAAGGCTGCTCAAAGCCTTAACCAGCAACTCTGCCGGTGCCGGGGAGCCCGGAGCCTCCCACCGGAACATACGCTGCCAGAGGAACCAATGCTATGTACTGGTAACCGCGATCCATCCTTAGAGGATCAGAATAACAAAGGTGGTTATAAAGCTAGAAAAGATAGACTAATAGAAAAGGAGGATTAATTCACAGGCCAACAGGATACAGTGTCGGTAAATTGAGTATCTTTACAGAGTCTACAACCTGAGTCCTGAACAGGTGTTGAGTGTCACAAGAGAATTTGGATAACCCACAATATATCCATTATAATTGCAATCCATCTGAAAGAATAAGACACAGAGCAAAACAAATGAATGGATCGCTTATTTTTTAAATGAACACCCCAGAGATGTCATTTATATTGCTTACTTTCACTATCTTAGTACTTCAGTATGATTGGCAATTACTCACTGAATCTGTACTGAATAGAAATAAACAGGAGTTCAAGTTACTTGAGTTCAGTGAATATATAAAATAATCTAGTTATAGAATACTTGTGCACTCACCACAGAGACAAATAGAAAGTCAGAAATCCCCCCTGGGGTCGATGGCCATGCTGTAATCCTTCTCACCCATTCGTCGCTCGGGATTTGGGGCACACACACAGGCCCGGTGTGTGTTTCAAGCCGCCAGGTCCAGAACTTGAACCCCAGTCAGCCATGTGGAGTCCAGTGCCTTTACCACTATGCCACCTGCTGCACCTGCTGGATGCCCTCCCCACCCCCCCCCCGCCACCCTCTGTTAAAACAAAGTTCAGAATAACAAATTTGTAAGGAAAAATCGAGTCTTACCTGACACCTGCTGGATACCCTCCCCACCCCCCCACCGCCACCCTCTGTTAAAACAAAGTTCAGAATAACAAATTTGTAAGGAAAAATCGAGTCTTACCTGAGCTAACAAAGGCTTAGAATGCTGGGTGTCATATTTGTCGTAATAATAAACAACAAAACTTGAGGATAAAAATGATCTAAGCAAAAATGACAAAACCATGCTCAAGTTACAAAACAGAAGAGGCATTAAAACTATTCTTCATATTCTTCCAATTTTTTTTTACTGAGAAATTTAAAATAGTGCCAATCATCTTGGTACTGTTGTCCAAATATTTTCTTATCACTTAAAATAATGTAGATACTGTGGAAAGCATTGTAACCACAGTGACAATATAATTCTAAAATACAGGAGAAAGAACAATCCAAATGGTTAGAAATATCAAAGTAACATAGTCTTCGATTTCCAGCACTGAACTTCCAACTCTGTCTTTATCACTCATTGGTTTCAGATTTTATACTTGACTCTCAATATTAAAATGTAGGGTTAGGGTACCAATTAGAGCATTATGCATAGTCTCATCACAAATTCACACCCACAAAGCTTGGCTAAGTGCCAAGTCCTTTCAATAACCCTGAATAATCAGCATTCTCTTCCCTTACCCTCAGAAACTACTCAAAACCTTGCTGCCGCTCCTGTGCATCAGCCCCCATAAGCTCACTGTCCTCACTCTTAGATCCCCTATGCTCATCCTCACCTTTTATTTTTATTTCCAGAGGGTTCTTCTTTTATCCAGTGCTAACTCTGACATCTGTGCTATAAATCCCATCCTGTATAATAAACTGGAGATACATAGCTGTTCTGTTTTTGTTTTTCTATCATTTCCAATTCTTCCTCTCTCCTGGAGTTTTATCCTTATGCTATTCAAAAGGTTAAGAAGTCATTATTATCCTAGGAACCCTTCCTTGACGTGTGTCCTACTGCTACCATTCCTTACATTTTCAATTCTCAACACATTTTCTCAAAATAATAGTCTAGACAAATTTCCTTCACTTTTTCAATTCTTATTTACCCTAAAGCTCCTCTGGAAAAGATCTATAACTACCAGAATGTCAAATCCCAAAGATATTTTTAAAATTACCACTGCACGGGACTTGTAACTTCTATTTGAAAACTCTTACCATTCAGTCCAATCACTGAATTTTTATTGTACTTTAGGCTTATGCTTCTCTTCCTGCCTTGTAGTTTGATCTTCGATACAGCTACTTTTTTGTTCTACCTATCCCAGAAACACTGGTTTTTCAGTCTTTGGTCATTAATCTTTTAATAAGCACCCTATGTATGAGCTGTCATTGGAAAAAAAAAAATGTAGCCAAGTTACTGCTTACTTTTCAGTCTATATCCCTACTGGATCTCCTCAAAGGTTCAAACTCCTATACTCATCTACATAGCAAAAAACAGCCCAATCGGATACCTCACACTACAAAAGAAATCCATGCCCTCCCTACAGCCCAAATACCTTCCTTATTCATAGCCCTCATTTAGTTACACTATCACCTAATCTTTTGACCCTCCCCCAGAGGATGTGCACTCAGCCCAGAGAGACAGAGAAACAGAGAATGAGGGGGAGAAATCACCTCCCAATGGACCACAGTCATGCTGCCATCTCTCCTCCGTCTCCCCATCCTGTTCAGATGTAAGGCATGCAGGCACATGCAACTGGTATATTTCTCAAGTCGCTGGACCCAGGATTCGAACCGTGGGATCAGCCATGTGAGATCTGCCTCCTTGAACCACCAGACCACAAAGCTGGCCCACAATCCCATTTTCTTTAGCAACAACCAAATTATCAGCGATTTCTCGCTGTTTCGTCATCACTCCGCCACACCTGTCCTGAGGTCTACTGAATTTATTTTTCCACTGCTATGACTGACGCCATTACTCAAGCTACCATCACCTAAGCTACTGTATAGTCGTAGCATTGGTCACCCCATCTCTACCTACTCTTGTCCTCTCAAGAACAGCCTGCAAAGATCAAAGAGATTACACAAATAGGAGGGGCCTCCAAAAGGTTTATGGGAAAATCTGAGCATTAAGTTTGGTGCAAAAAGTATTTGAAATCTAGGCACAGCATTTTCGTAATATACATTGTGAATTTTCTAAAGACTCCCTCATACATGCTTAAAGTCAGGTTTTTTTGCTCCTAATAGCCTTTCTCCAGCATTATATAATAGATCTTCTACAACCTGGCTCCTGCTTTCAGTTTCAGGGTGTTTTACACCTATCCATCAGAAAATATGTGCTTTAGTAATCCACATGGACATTCTGCACATCAAGGAAATGCGTCTTTCTCAGATCCCCATGTGTGGCCAGCACTGTCTCTCTAAATCGAAGGACCCCATCCCATCCCACTTCTTCACATAGCTAACCAAACGTCCTCCCTTAACTCATTTCTTAACACTTTCCAAAAAGCCTTCCCTGACTTTTCACTACTATTTACACATATAATAACATTGCAATAAAATTCTCTGTTTGTCTATTAATGTGTCTGAATCTATCTTCCTGGGTTCAAAACTAACTGCACTGTGTTTTATTCTCTTTCATAGGCTTAGGACTTGGCTGAACTCAATATATAACAGGTATCAATATATTTTGATTGAAAGTATTGTGTTCACAACTATCTTTAAAAATCAAGAAACCAAAGAAATAAAACTTGAAGGGAGAGAATAATTACTTACTGCTTTTTGAGGTAGATAAAATATGGTTTTTCTTCTATGGAAATCATATAGGCAACCTGCAATGAGAATATCCCCCAACATTTGATAACAATGCTTGGAAATGATACGTGCTAAATAATGTATTTTCTCCGAATTAGGTCTAAAGCCATTAACAAAATTAACAGTAATATATAACCATTTTCTTTGCTTCCCTTCATGCATGGATATTTGCAACTTAGAGATTCGGAACTGGGCACGGAGACGTTAGGTGTCCACATGCCTGCTACTCACGTCGCTCACGGTGCCCTGGGACTGTTATCTTTTAAGGCTTAGACAGCCCCACAAGTTGGCCATGCTACAGGCCAGCAGGGGGCACGCAGGTTAAGGTGGCTGGATCCCACATGACCGACTATGCAGTTCAAGTCCTGGGCCCTGCGGCTTGAAAACCATGCCAATAAGTATGTATGTGTGCCAAAATTCCAGGAGGAGAATGGAGGAGAAGGGATTGTGGCACGGCTATCCCCTTTAGGGCGTGATTTCTCACTTTCTCTCGCCCTGTCTCTGTCTCTGGTGAGTGCTTGCACCCTATAACAAACTTTAAAAAAAAAGCAAGTATCAAGACTGTACATCTCACTTGTCAATTAACGTATATATGTGGGGCTTTTTTGGAGAGGTTTATGCTATAGGGCACATGTGCTCACCAGAAAGACAGAGAGAGACAGAAAGCGAGAAATCTGCCCCCAGGGGGAATGGCCATGCCACAATCCCTTCTCCTCCATTCTCTTCTCGGGATCTGGGGCATCCACGCACAAGTGCTTGGCGTGAGTTTAAGCCACCGGATCCGGGACTCTAATTGCAGCCGACTACATGAGCGCCCAGTGACATAGCCATGATGCCAATTGCTGGTCCCAATATATGTATTTTTTTAACATGGAAACTTAAATCACATACACACACAGCACTTGGAGGAACCTAAAATCCTGGCCCTGGGGCATACTTTCCCTAAACTCCTTCATCCTCAACAGAAACACCCATGCTGAGTCTCAGCTCTGCGTCCAAGAAAGATGTTTGTGCTTATTTTCAGCAACTTTGGTCTTGATATTAAAGGCAACTTGGAATGTAAGACATAAAAGTATTATTCTTCAATTACATTATTTTCTGGATCTCTTTTGGTGTCTACTGATGAAATCTTCTCAGGAACTGTGGTTTGCAGGAGGACTTTATCAGGAGCTGAAAAGAACAAGAGCTGTGACTTTGGTACTCGTAATCTTGCATTACCCATTTCTAATTGTGCAATAGCAGCTATTTTAAAAAAAAATGACCTATTGTAGATCTCTTCCTTTCCACGCTATTGTCGTTCTTATCCATAAATTTCAGGCCCTATGTCAAGTTCTCACATCTGTCATTCTCTTTCTCTCCCCTCTCTGTCTACACACGCACACACACGCACAGTGAGAAAGTCTGGGAATTTGACAACTCCACTAAGTTTGTACCAAGTACCAAAGAAAAATGCTGTCGAGAGAGGTGTGGACGTGAGAAAACGCAAACGCATCAAGGGGGTGAGCTCGCTGGCGCAACCAGGGAAGACTGGCTGCAAGGATGACTGAGATGGTCAATGGCGCCAGGGGACGAGGGCTGCTGCCAAATCAGGAAATAGCGAAGTTTCTCTTTGGTGGTGCAGTGGGTGCCTAGAGTAGCAGAATTCTGAATGTGGGAAAACAAGCAAACAGAAACACCTTTCCTTTCTGTCCAAATGGACAGAAAGGATCCCAGAGAAGTAAAAAGGTTTCCTGCCTAACGCTGCCCCTCTGCCCCTTCCTGCAAGGACTCTAAAAAGGGGTTGGGAACACGGAGGAAGCAGGGGGAAGTCCGGGCCTGGACCTGGGCGCGAAAATGGAGCCCCCTGAGTGCGCGAAGCACCCTCCCACGCCCGGATCGGACTTACAGGGGCCTGAGTGCAGCCCGCTGACGCTGGTGAGGAGCACCAGGAGGAAGAACATGGCTCCGCTGTCTTAGAGCCCGGCCCGAGTAACTGTGGTTGGGGCGCAGGTCGCGCCGCGTGGCTGAGCCGCACGAGACGCAGAACCGCAGGCAACGGCGAGTGCAGCGCAGCGGAGAGAGCCCGTCGACCCGCCAGCTCCTGCAGGGGGGAGGCGTGCAGGAGCCGCCAGTTTACTGTGCAAGAAAGGCGGGCTTTGGGAACCAGCAGTTAGCGTAATGGCTATGTCGCTGGACTCCCAGGTGGTCACCGCGGTCCTGACTGGGTGGCTTAAAACTCACACCGGGCGCGTGTGCGTGCGTGCCCAAGATCCCGAGAGGAGAATGGAGGAGAAGGGATTGCACCGTGACCATCCCCCCTGGGGGTGATTTCTCGCTTTCTGTCTTTCTCTGTCTGGCGAGCGCATGCACCCTATAGTGAAAACCTCTCCAAAAGAAAAAAAAAAAAAGAAAGGCGGGCTTCGCATTTCTCATTTTTTATCAGTTCGAGCAGTTGGGCTAGAACAGGCAAAATGCATGTGGGGGGGGGAAGAAAAAGAAAAAATGACGTTGCAAACGCTGTGTGATTGCCTTAAAGTTTGGCTATGCCTTTAAAGGACAGTTGCTGAATGTGAAATACTCCAAACAATTCTGATCAAATACACACTCAAAACATCTTCTCTAATAGCCCCAGCTAGTGCTCACGATAGGTGAAGTAAATAGCACAATGCGTACAAATCCTTAATAAATTATAATTTTGAATAACAGATTAACAAATTCTTCTTCAAAGGAATAGAGAAAGACACACAGAACTAAAATTAAGAAATAAAATAGTAAGAGCATTTTCAAAAGGAGAGAAAAATCAAAACAAGAGGAAATATTTAAAAGGATAATGGAAAAAAGTTTGTAAAATTAAAAAAAAAAAAAAACATAAAACAATGACCCCAGATTGAAAGACTACAGAGATTACAAACTGAGAACTGAAGGGGAAACACACACACACACACACACACACACACACACACACACAAACTGAAATTTAAAATGACAGAAATAGGAAAGAGGAGACCAGGTCACCTACCAAGGAACAAAGATCAGATCAACATTAACAGCCATACTGGGTGCATAAAGTCAATGGGTTAATAGCATTAAATGCTCACGGAAAACAACTCTGAAATATTTAGTATGTAAATTCAAAGTTTTGACATAAAATCCATATTGTAAAGGCATTCCATAGAAGTAACCACATGACAAGTGAAACTGGAAATGCTATTAAATATATCACAAATAACAATAATCAAGCATTTTTCTTGTTTTTTTGAGGTTTTAGCCATAGGACATGTTTTCTGGCCGGAGAAAAACCAGGAAAGTGAGAAATCATGGGGTTGAGGGAGACTGGAGGGTGGCCCTGCCACAATCCCTTCTCCTCTGTTGTCCTACTGGGATCTTGGCACACACGCACAGATGCCTGGCATGGTTTTCAAGGCACTAGGTCAGGGACACAAACCATGGTCAACCACATGGGAGTGTAGTGCCTTCACCACCACACCAGCTGCTGGCTCCAGTAATGAAATATCTTTCTAAAGTTTATGTGTAAGAAGCAAAATTATAAAATCAATAATGAGAACATATATCTAATAACTCAGGATCAAATATTTAGACAATATTACTATTACGGTTGGGATGGTGAGGGATAACGCCAAAAGAAGAATAATTTTCTCGATCTGAAATATTCTAACCCTGTATTTATCCGTCTAAATGGTCTTTACTGTGCTGCAGTATTGTATAACCCATTCTGTTGATTCTAAGGACACTCTTGTATCTGTCAGCTACGTTTTCCGTATCTCCCTTTCCGCTTTCCAGCTTCTGGTATCCACCATTACACTCTTCATTTCTAAATGGGATCAAATCTTTTACCTTTCACCAGTAAGGACATACGGTATTAGTGACTGGGTTATATAACTGAGCATTGTTTCCCCCAGGTGTGTCCATTTTGCCTCCAGTAACAGAAACCCATCCATTTTCCACAGCTGAATTGTATTCCACTGCGTATCTGCAGTCCATTTCCTGTATCCATTCATCAGGTGTTGGGCAGTTAGGTTGCTCTCGTATGTTAGTTACTGGGAATCGTTCTGCACTGAACCTGGAAGTGCGGCTACTCTCTCTTCAACATACTGATTTCATTTTGTTAGGGTATATACCTAGGATCAAAAAGTAGTTTTATTTTAAATTTTTTGAGGAACCTCTGGTACTATTTTTCACGATGACCACACTGCAATCCCTTCTCCTCTCAGGATTTTGGGTACGTGCGTGTGCACACACACACGTCCAGCCTGAGTTTGAAGCCACCAAGTCTGGGACTCGAACCACAGGTGGCCATGTGGGAGTCCAGCAACATAATCATTACACCATCTGCTGGCCCCAAGAGCTTTACATTCTTATGTCTATTATGCATTTCTTGTAATGCATGATGAACTCCATTATTTTTTCTTTGGAAAAGATTTTATCTCACCTTCATTTTTAAGGGATAATTTTGTGCAGTGTAGTATTATTACTTTGCAGTTTTTCTTTTTGTACTTTTAATATATCATTCTATATTATTTTCCCTACTAAGTTTGTGCTGAGAAATTCACTTATAGTCTTATATCTGTGTCTGTGTATGAGATGTCACTTTTTTCTTGTTGCTTTCAAAATTACCTTTGTCTTTAACCTTTGATAATTGATTCATAATATGTCTCAGTGCAAGCTTCTTCATATCTTAACTCTTCATATCTTAACTCATTTAAGATTTCTGAAATTTTTTTTTCTTATTTCGGAAAAAAAAAAAAAGTTTCAAGTCTCTTGCAGCTAAAATAAAAAGAGTAAAAGGGAAATGCCACATTGGGGCTTTGGCTCTGAGAGCCACTTGACCACCTTAACTGATAGTCCCTAAGTACTCAAGAAAGAAAACAACACAAAATCCTGCTGACTACTGAAAGTCAAGTTTCACACCTACAGTAGCAATCACCATGTATTGCCCTTTTTTTCCCTGACTCAATGAGACAGCTAGATGCAATTCAATTCCTTATTGAACCCAATCTGATCCTGGACCTTGTCCAAACCCAATTCAGATTGAAACTGTTCAAATAAGCTTAAGGCATTCTAAACACAAATCTATGGAGCTCAGAATCCAATAGTGTACTTACCCACTATTCCAGATGGTGCAAGAGGGTGATGGACACAAGACTGGATAGGTACCTCACTTGGTCACTTACTATTTCTGGGTGTCACCAGAAGCTCTATTTTGGATCCTACTTCTAAATCTAATCTGTTAAAAGAAAAACTTCAAATTTAAGTTACTGGAGTTTAATTGAGCCTAGAATGATTCACAAATCTGTCAGCCAACAGAACTGATTGTGAGGACCTCCAAGCCCGCCAAATGGTTAGCAATTGTGTATAGAAAAGAGAAGCGAAGTGGAGAAACAGCTGGATAGGCTCTGGCTGTGTTCACCATATCAGAATATGGTTTGAACAGCTGGTTGTCTGTGACTGACTGGAAGTCGAGCTACCACCATGGACTGCAACTCCAGTATTTCTCCCAGAAGTATATTCCTGAGTTAGGTTTTCAGTTTATTCACATACTAAGTTATGTTGCAGTTTGTACATAAGAGTTCAAATATGTGCATGCAGAGGCTTTCCCAAGTCAAAGTTAAATTTGCTTTAACAAATCAAAACATAACATTGTTTTTTAACAACAGATACAGGTATTTTGGTCATATGATTGTGCTGCTCAGTTTCCATGGACATATTTTTTTTCACTGCAGCAATTGTATGTAATTATTGTTAAGTACGTACATGTGAATAAGTGTAAAAAAAAGCTTGCTTATCCTTCACCTACACATCAGAACCAGTGATGGTCCCATTGCCACTGTACACACAGGTGGCAGAAACAATGACACCTTTGCTTTCTGATGGTTCAACATATGTAAATTTTATTTCATATTAAAATATTGTATAAGTTTACCTTCAGGCTATGGATACACAGTGTCTATGAAATATCAGTGTTTAGATGTGGGTCCCATCTCAAGATATCTCAGAATGTACATACACATATACCCAAATCCCAAAACACCCAAACCCAAATCACTTCTGGTCCAAAGTTCTTTAGATAAGGGGTATTCGACCATAATAATGATTTTGTACAGACATCTAAAAAGCCATGGAGGAGCTGGACAGTGGTGCAGCGGTGGAATGTGACAGCGCTATGATGTGGTCTCACATGGCAAAGTTTCCAGTTCAAGTACAGAGACTTCCCTGAGCACACTGGGCATGCACTGGCCCATGGTTTGAGAGTGACTGAAGGCTGAGGAAAGAAGGACACAATGTCAAGACCTTGTTGGGGTGTGAGTGTGTGTGTATATCTCACTCATGGAAGAAATAAAAATTTTAAAAAGCCCATAGAAAAGAAAAAATAGATCCGTGCTCAATTAACCTGAAATAACTGCAGAAGACTTAAAAGAACAAAAAATGTGACAAATAGAAAAACAGCAAAGAGCAGAGTTAAAGTCAGCAGTATAACAAGACATAACATTAAATATAATACTTTAGGGACCAGCAGTTGGTGTAATGGCTATGTCACTTGACTCTCATGTAGTCAACCACAGTTCAAGTCCCAGACTTGGTGGCTTAAACTCACGCTGGGCACGTGTGTGTGCGTGCCCAAGACCCCAAGAGGAGAATGGAGGAGAAGGGATTGTGACATGGCTATCCCCACTAGGGGGTGATTTCTTGCTTAAAACATCAAAATTAAAAAACATTTCTAGACTGGATTTAAAACAAAACAAAACAAAACAAAAACCAACTGCATATTGCTTACAACAGATACATTTTAAATACAAGTAAGCATTCAAAGTAAAAGGATGCAGAAAGATATCCATCCCATGCAAAGGCTAACTGTTAAAAAAAAAAAAAAAAAAAAAAAAAAAAAAAAAGGGCGTTTACAAAACAACCCAAAAAAAAAAAAATGGCAGTATCAAAACAATCCAAAACAAAGAATATACCACAATAATAATCACGAAAACATTACAGGTGTCCATTTCAATGTACCTCCCTCTATAACTGATAGGAGAAAAAAATGCATTAAGATGATGTCCAAAGCAGTGCTAGCAAGCCCCACACTGATATATTCAACAATGACGAAATGCACATTCACATTTTAGTGCACGTAAGACACTCGACAAATTAGGCCAGAGGCACTGCCATAGCAAGACGATAATTTAAGTATGTATGGTCTCTGACCATGATTAAGAAATTAAGAAGAAAAGGATAAATTGAAAATACCTAGATATTTAGAAAATGAAGAGACTTCTAGGGGCCAGCAGGTGATGGCAGTGGTTGAGGTGCTGGACTCTTACACAGCCAACCGCAGTTCAATCCCGGACCAGGTGGCTTGCTTTTGCTTTCTCTCTGTCTGTCTCTTTCTGGTGAGTGCATGTGCCCTAGAACAAATCAACAATAATCAAATTAAATAAATAGTACTTTTTTTTTAAATTACAAAAAAAAACCCAGAACTCTAAGTAATCCATACTTCAGCATAGATAACAAAATAAAAATTAAAACATACTTTGACTTGAACAATAATAAAGATACAACATTAAAATTTGTGGAATGCAGGTCAAGAAGTAAATCAAGGAAATTTATACCTTCAAATGCATTAGGAAAAAAATTTTAAATCAGTAATCTAAACTTTCACCTCAGTAAGCTAGGAAAAGAGACACTTACAAAAGGTGAAACCAGTGAAATAGAAAACAGAATGCCATAGATAAAAACAATAAAAAGCCAGTGACATCTGGAGAGATTAGTGACTTAATTAAATAGGTAAACCATTAGCAAGAACAAACAAAGAGAGGATAAGTATTATCAGAAATGAAAGAGGAGGGCCAGCAGATGGCAGACTGGTTAAGATGCTGGACTTCACATGGTTGACTGTGGTTCAAGTCCCAGACCCGGTAGTTCAAACTCATGCTGGGCACATGTGTGTGCATGCCCAAAGTGCAGGCAAAGGGATTGGTATATGGCCATCCACCCTGGGAGGTGATTCCTTGATTTCTGTCTCTCTGTCTCTCTGTGTGTCTCCAAGGAGTACACACACTCTATTGCAAATACCTCTATTTAAAAAGTTTGATATCCAAACAACACTATTGCAAGAATAAGTGGAAAAATTGAATAGTGCTGCACCTGTCAAAGAAATTGAATCTTTCATTTAAAATCTCCCCACCAAAAAAAGACTCTCCAAGTTCTAGAGAATTTCATTGGTGAATTTTGCCAAACAATTAATTGAAAAACTAAATAATTTTACAAAAGTCCTTTCACAAGATGGAAAATGAGAAAACATTTTCCTAATCCATTCATCAATGCTTACACCAGTCTCTGGTAAGGAGTTAGTCTCTGCCCCACGCCCTCTGGGTTTTTCAGAGGCTGCCTCTCCAACTTCTATGCTTGGTAGTCTGGGTCACCAACTAAAAAGACAAAGGAAAGGGAAGGAGGGTAGAGCCAGGGACCCTGACTACAAAGTGTAGACCATGAGGTGGACACAGCCTGCCTTGGAAGCCCTGGTCAGGGTCATGGGGAGGTCAGTGTGCATGTGTGGATTCACACAGCCAGTCACATCCAGTGAGAAGGACCAGCAGGGGGAAACATGGTTTACTACCCAGAGCTGGTCTTGAGTCACAGTGCTGATGTCTCTGGGGCTCCAGGCAGTAACTGAGAAAGGGAAGGGCAGCAGACAGTGGCACAGCAGTAATGCGGCACTCAACGAGGTCCCAGGTTCACTTCTCAAGGTCTTCCTGTATGTGCTCGGCGTGAGATCCAGGTGGCTAAAGTCTGGATGGTCCACAGCATGAAAACCTGTGGGGGTCTCTGTCTCTCTCTCTCTCTCTCTCTGTGTGTGTGTGTGTGTCTGTCATGGAAGAAATTAATAAACAAATGCGTGGGGTTTTTTTTATGTTATTAAGCCATAAAGAGGTTGGTAAGTGGAGGGACAGCTACAGACAAGACAGCGGGAAGAGCTCAGAGATTGAATGGGGATAGAGATGCCCGACCTTGGATGGCTATGTTCAGTGAAGGGCACTGAAGTGGCAGAAATGCAACCCCAGGTGTTGAATTCTGAGGTGGAGGAAGCGGAAGAGATTAAAAAAAAAACTGGCACAGGAATCAGTCCACACTCGGTTTATTGTTTCCTTCAGCTGTGACCAGGGGAGAAAGGGTGGAATTTCCATTTCTCGGTGAGACCTTCGATTTTGTCCATTGCCTTCTGGAGTAATTCCTAGTCACTGTGAAAGAGAACAAAAACACACATACTCAAGATATTCAAACACTTGAGGTACTGCCAAGTGAAAATTTCATGCGGTAAAAAATACAATTGTTGAAAGAATCCCTACTGCTTTGCTTATGAAATGAGTAACTTATTTAACCTTATGATTTTCCATGATTTGGGGGTAACTATCATTTTTAATCAGAAATACTTGCAAATAAAAAAATTTGAAACACTTCACATGAGGCGTAAATAAAATGAAATGTTTATGAATATTATAATTTAATATTTTTCCAGTATTTAAATACATTTTCAATTGTGCTCTTCTCAAATCTTAGAGCCAATCATTTTTGGTTTTTCATACTGTAAGCAGTTTTATTGGCCTTTGAAAAGTCATAGGACTTATGCATCTTGCCTACAGGGCCTAATGGATAAAATGGCGCCGATTATGAGTTTCTTTTATAAACAAATTTACAGATCTTAGACCTTATTAGGTTCTTTAATTCCATTCTATCAATAAGAGCAAGTTACCAATAAACTCAAGAGAGTTTTACTAAACAAGAAAAAACATACCAAGTGATTTAAATACTCATTAATAATGAGATTAGTAAGATTGGCAGGTGATTTATCAGTACGATACCAATTGATTTACCCAATAAATATTAAGGAATTAATTTATGAACTTTATTTAATTTCAAGCATATATTTATTCTCAGGAACACTTCCCCATGTACATACCTACTGTTCTGTGTGTTGGTGCTTTCTTCTGATTTGGATCTAAGTAAATAATGAAATAATACTTTTAGGCTCATATACTCTCACTGTCATTGTCAAAAAAAGTTATATGGCAATATCCTCCTCTTTTAAACTTAGGTTTAGGTACCAACAGGTGGCACAATGGCTAAGGCACTGATGGTGCAGTGGTTAAGGTGCTGGACTCCTACATGGTAGACTACAGTTCGAGTTCTAGACCCAGTGGCTTGAAACTCACACTGAGGGCAGGTGTGTGTGTGCCCAAAATCCTGAGAAGAAAATGGTGATGGGACTGTAGTATGACCATCCCCCCAGGGGGGTGATTTTTCACTTTCTCCCTGTCTTTCCAGCAAGCGCATGCACCCTATAGCAAAAATCTCTAAAAAAAGAAAAAAGAGAGAGAGAGAGAGAGAGAGAGAGAAAGAAAGAAAGAAAGAAAGAAAGAAAGAAAGAAAGAAAGAAAGAAAGAAAAAAAGAAAAGAAAGAATGAAAGAGAAAGAAAAGAAAGAATGAAAGAAAGAAAAAGTTGTGCAAAGATACAACTTACAGAATGGGAGAAAATATTTGCAAACTGCATCTGATGAGGAGTTAATATCCAGAATATATAAGAATCTAAAACAACTCAGTAACAAAATAATACTAATTTTATTTTTAAACGGACAAGAGATCTGAATAGACAATTTTCAAAAGAAGATATACATATGGTATAACAATAGGTACATAGAAAACATGCTCAATGTCACTAATCATTGTAAAAATGCAACTGAAAACCACAGTTATCACCTCACCTCAGAAATATCTCATTTACTCACCTGCTAGTATCTGTTTGGCTGATACTTTCTGATCTGGATCTAAATACGAGGAGAAATAATGCTTCCAAATTAATACCAATTTAAAAAAGAAGTGGCTTCCCCATAATGAATAAATGTTAGACCATTTAATAACCTGCATTAGATTTTTTATACCACTAAATCACTATTAACAAATAATTTCAAAATAATTCTAAATTAAAGCATAGGAGTTAATAAAATCCTTATTTACCTATATGCCATATTCATAAAGATCATAAATTTCAAATCTCCAACAAGGGAGAGGAACAAAAAAATTAGATTTGTTTTCCTCATCACTTTCCAGCACAGAATACTCGATAGATGCTTGATATAGAATGCTTTATTCTGATCTTCAGGTTTTAATGTTGTATCCACTGATAAATTACTATAGGCTGTGATTTAAAATCAACAGTAACTTCTAGATAATCAACCAATATCTGGGTTGTCAGGGTAATTTCTCCTTCTAGCTCACAAACAGACAAATTGTGAAAAATAAATATAAACACAAAATACAACCTAAAATTAAGGAGAAAAGGGACATTTCTAACAATATTTTAAAGAAAATTTGAAATACAAAAGGTAAATAGAAACTAAATTTCAACAACTCTGAGGGTATACACAATAAACCAGTAAAACACATCAACTTGTTAGGAGTTGAGATCTCCTGGAAAGATAGAACTAAACTCCTTCTGTAAACCTTGGAAACCTCGAAGACCACACTACCCATGACTTGGGAACAGTAGAAGTTGTTAGCACTAGATATTGAGATGCATCAGGGAAATTGCTTCAGAAGTGCACATGGGCAAGGAACACTTAAGAGCTATAGGAATCTCAAGCACTTAAACTGACTTAGAGATACGGGTGAAAAGAAAGAAAAACCCTGTAGAGAAATATGAACCTTAAGCCTTCACCAAATAGCCCAATATGGTTCAGTACACTAATTCACACCATCCATGAATTCTGTATCTCCAAGTATCACTTAGGAAGAAAAACCTGACCTCCTCAAGGAAGCTTCTGCAAAGTAGAATATGTTGAAATTCTCATGAGACAGTCATGAAAATCTTAGGATAACCATCAAAGAAAAAAGTACTGTCAAATAGCCAGAGTAAATTAAAGAAATACAGATAACAGAAAAACTTCATACAGGAATGTTTAGGACCTCCATTGAGTTTCATTTTTAAAAAATTCATTAAACAAGAAATAACAGAACTAAAAAAGACTTGATGAATTTTGAATTCTTTAGGGAAATCACCCAGGGAATACTAGATAAACAGAAAAATAACAAATAAAAGCCATTAAGAAATGTGGAGAAATTCAGAGAAGGATATTTAGAATGGGAGAGAGTCAGTATTTGAAGAGACAACATCTAAGACTTTTCCTAAATTGATGATAGGCATAGGTCTTCACAATGAAAAAGCATACTGAGTCCAGTTCAGACCTTTCTGAGACAGTGAGGATTGAATTTATGGTTAAAAACATGAACGGAAACAAAATGCTATTTATTGATGATAAGGACAGAGTAATGTAATTAGTTCTCTTTATCCCATAATTATGATAAAAATTTATAAATGTAGCTTCATGAGCTCTGTCACAATCAAATGTCAGGCATTTGCTTGCTTACCCAAGTATTACACTACTACAACTCCTTGGCACTTTGCATTTCTTTACGAATTATACATATCTTATCTCCCATTAGAGTCAGCTATGATTTCCTTGGCTCCTCAGAGTATATACTTCTAATAAACCTTTATTAAATGAAGAAAGGACTCATTTATTAGAAAGCAAATTGCGACATATAAGTAGTCCAGCTTCCTACCTATTGAGGTAGTTCAAAAAAATTTAGAAATTGTGAATTATCGATTTCTTTTTCATCTTCAACACGTATCTTAAAAACACCTAATGTACTTGCCTGCTGGTGTAGGTGTGCGTGCTGCCTTCCGATTTGGATCTAAGAGAAAAGTTGAAAATAATGTCTCAAGTTAATAGTAAGAAAGCTTGCCAACTTCCAAACAGTCTTATCTTTACAAGACTAGCTACTGATAAATAAAACAATGTCCAAAGGTAACTGAACAAAGATGCGAATAAATAACATTTTTATTGACCCAGACTCCTCACCCACAAAAAGTACAAATTTCCCATCCTGCAGTGAGAGCACCGGGAAAGCACGGATCAGCTTTCCCCTATCAGTTTTGAACACTGAATAGAGGTTTGACTGTGAATGCCTCAGTCCGACTTTCACGTCCCAACTTGGCATATTTTAGCATTGTTACACAAATTACTACATTTTGTAAATTAAAACCTATATTGACTTCGAGACAATACGGCAGAGTAGGTTGCCAAAGCAATTTCCTGTCTCCACATCTCACATGGAAGAGTATTGAAAATGCAACAAAAAACCTATCTCAAAAATTATCAAAAGACTTGGTATGTGGCTAGATATATTTACATATCTATAGATACAGAACAGGAACAAAATGCTATTTATTGGTGATAAAAGGGACAGAATAATATAATCCATTCTCTTCATCCCATAATTATGAATTCTAGATCTCCAAGTGTAACAGTCATAAAATGTATCACTTAGGAGGAAAAAGTAGATAGAAATACATAAATATACTATACACTGACAATACGTACAATACGGCAATTAGCCGCAACATCCTGAAAACTTTAGTTTACCTCTTACACAAAATAAATCATAAAACAGATGAAAACAAAAACAAACACACACAAAAATAAACACAGTAAGTATGAAAACGACTCAAAATACAATTAGGGGCCAGAAGGTGGCACCGTCGTTAAGGAACTGTACTCCCATGTGGCCAACCACAGGTTCAGTCCCGGACCTGGCTACTTGTTATCTCACTTTCCCTCTATCTCTCTTTTGAATTAATACAATAATAATAGTAATAATAATAATAATAGTAATAATAATAATAATAATAATAGAGGCCAGCAGTGGTGTAGTGGTTGGGTGCTGCACTCCCACATGGTCCACCATGGTTCGAATCCCAGACCTGGCAGCTGAAAGCTCACTGTGGGTATGTGTGTGCACGTGCCCAAAGTCCTGAGAGGGAGAGAAAGGAGAAGGAATTGTGGCATGACCATCCCCTCAGGGAGGGGTCTCTCACTCTGTCTCTGTGTCTCTGGTGAGTGCATGCACCCTATAGCAAAAATCTCTCTCTAAGAAATAATAATAATGAATTAAATTAAATAATTCCTTAAGAAAAAAGAAATAATGCAATTAAAATCTTGCTGTCAGTCCAGTTGCAGTGAAACAGGTAGCAGGCCACAGCTGTACGATTCTGGAGCCACACAAAGCTCTAGTGGGAAGGGACACAGCATGAAGACCCTGATAAGAATTCCTCTCTTCCCTCTTTCTGTCCCCACATCTCTCTCCTTCTCTAAAAATAAACACTCTTTTTAAAACATTTTTTCCTTAGGCCAGCAGGTGGTGTGGTGTTCAACAGGGCTGGTCTCCCACATGGCTGACGGCAGCTCGAGTCTCGGACCTCGTGGCTTGCTTTCTCACTTTCTCTCTTACTCTCACTCTTGCTCTCACTCTGTTCCTCTCTGGTCAAATTAAAACAAATAAATTAACTAATTAAATTAAATAAAATAATTATTTTATAAAAACATTTTTTTCTTAAACATTATAATATACATATCAAGCATAACCTTTTATGAAAGTGTAGTTTTAATCTTTTGGGTTTTAACCAAAACATCTAAATCATATAGGCAAGTATCTCAAAAAAACTAATAAAGTTAGGAAACAGTATTTAAACCAAAGAAAATAAATCCCATAATCAAAACCTAAAGATCACAATTTATTGATGATTTACGTAAGAAATCATACTGGAAGTCCCTAGGTTTTTTAACTGAATACTGACTGTATTTCACAAACTGGAGACTGGAGAGAAAATGATGCACGAGGGGAAAGTCTTATCATTAAGAAGATAGGAAACAAGAGAGACTGAAAATTACCAGCATGTTAGATTCAAGAAAACTAGGATTGAAAAGAAGCAAAGCAAAAAGGAGACGACAACTTGATTTTTAAAAAAGAGAGAATATAGGGAACTAGCAGTTAGCGTAATGGCTATGTCGCTGGACTCCCATGTAGTCGACCACGGTTCGCGTCCCAGACCCGGTGACTTAAAACTCACGCCGGGCAACTGTGCATGCGTGCCCAAGATCCCAAGAGGAGAATGGAGGAGAAGGGATTGCGGCATGACCTTCCCCCCTGGGGGGTGATTTCTCGCTTTCTGTCTCTATGTCTCTCTCTGTCTGGCGAGCACATGCATCCTATAGCAAAAACCTTTCCAAAAAAAAAGAGAGAGAATATAAACATCTCAAGAAGATCAAAAGCTTCATTTTTAAAATTGCTATTAAATAGAAAAACCACTTCAAAACTATACATTTGTATATATGTAATTATAGTATATATATAATATGTATATATTCATATATATTATTATATTATATGTTGTTATATATGTAAAATATTGTGTATAATTTATATTATATATGTGTTATATATATTATATTATATATTATATATATAGTTTAAAAGTGCCAGCAGATAGTATAGTGGTGTTACATGGCTGAACTTCCACATGGCTGAACTCGCACATGTATGTGTGTGTGTATACATATATATACACACACACACATACATGCATATACAAACGAGAATCAGGAAAAGAGATGCATCTACAGGGAAAGGAAAGATACTGAAATTGTATTTAGGACAATAATGCATACAGTGCACTGATGCCTTCACGTGTAGTAACTTTCTGGATACATACTAACTCCCCGTGCAGAAGTGGTTCTTTCCGGGAGGGACAGAGGTTATCATACTGTAAGGGAATTTCAGCGGTAAATGCAATGATTTATTTCATAAGATAAATAAGGAAAATGTTAATTAATCTCATTTCCAGTGGTGAATTAGTAGAGGGCTATCACCTTGTTCTCTCTGTATTTGAATTATTTCTTTAAAAATATATTTTAGGCTAAATTATAATTTTACCTTCTGGAAACTTCATGTGGGGAACATTTCTTTAAACTATTTCTTACAAGAAGCAACCACGTGAATCAAAATATTTCATCAATAGTAGGGCACAGAAATCTGCGTTTTCAGTAGATCCTTCTGGTGCTTCTGTAGGTGACATGGACTAGACTTTGAATACCCTCTAGAGCATTTGAAAGCAACACAAATAGATACCTCTCAGTTCCTCTCGACTAGCGGGCAATGGCTTTGGCTGGCTATTTGAATGATACTCACAAATCCCTGCACCTTTAAAGTGAAATGAGCACAAATACCTTCCACAATTGAATGAGATGTAGGCATAGTACTCAAAATCCGAGTAAAATATCAAGTGTCGCTGCTGCTCATGATGTTGCCTTACATGTGACAAAATTCAAATGATAATAAAGCTTAACTGTAGAACACAAAGTTCAATTACTCGCTACTTGGGCGTTCCTCTTCCTTTGAGAACCACGTTGTGAAAATGTTCCATGTCACAGCTACGATGGCTGCGATGATAACTCCAGGAAAGCCAATGTAGAAAGCCAGGAGCCAGTTCTTTCTTTTCTTCGCAGAACCTCTTTCCATGACTAAACCTAAAAATAAAAATACATTTAAAAAAAAGTTAACAATCAACTATCTGCGCTTACTTTCAAGTTGTAACAATTAAACTGAAATGTTCTTTTTATTATTATCTTGGAGATGAGGAAAAACCATTCGAGAATCATAATATGAGGAACGATCTCTACAATTGTTTATTCTAAAATCATGGTAATCAAGTTCTGCAAAGTTTCAAAGTGTTCTACTTTATACAACAGCTATAGCACAGTCTCATTGTAAGACCGTACTGGAGCCAAACAAATTCAATGCAATATAATGTGAGCGTGTGTAATTATAGGGTTAGCCAAGACTGCATTGCTAGAAGGTACATTCTCAAAGGATTGCACTGTTTCGGCTTCATCCTATTTTTCTGTAATGGACTGTTGGCTTTTTATACGAGGGATCAATTTTCACTGTGGAGATATTGCAACGCCATCAGCATAAAAATCAGGCAACTCCGTTCCTAATTCGAATTTGGCCTCTGGTTGTCACTGGGTATACAGATTTAAGTTTTCTCCAAGCTCCACCAGACAAGGGCTTTGTTTTGCTCACCGTGTCCAACCCCAGTGCCTAGACCAGCACCCAACACATACTGAGTTCAACCAATCTTTGCCGACTTGATGAATAACCAAACGGCAGAAACTAAAGTCAGAGGGAGCAGACACACCGTGCTAGCATCCTTTCTATCATCTCTTACATTGAAATTTAGGGATTCTTTTCATTTAAGCTGTGAGTTCCTTCACAGTAAAATCTTGCCTTCTCTCTACTTTGCTGCTTCTCTAACGGAAACGTGGCAGCACTTCTACATACAGGGAAAATGTTTTCAGAACTGAGATCACACGGACTGTGAAAAATATTCTGAAAGAATTTCAATGACATGAGTAAAGACAATTTCACAGAATTTTAATTCTTGGAAAAGATAGCACGATTAAGAAAGGCATACTTGGTTTCCATTTCTTGAGAGAAGTTTGGCGACCTTTTAATTTGAAAAATATTAGTCTCTTTTTAAGTGGAAAAAGTCTAACTCTTGTACTGAAGACAAGGAACTTAAAATGTTACAAAATGCATTTCTAAAGAGAGAGATACTGAGACCAGCAGATGGTGTAATGGTTACATCACTGGACTCCCACATAGTTGACCACAGTTTGAGTCCTGGACCTGGCAGCTTAAATCTCATGCCATTTGCATTTGCATGTGTGCCCCAAAATCCTGAGAGGAGAATGGAGGAGAAGGGATTGCAATGTGGCCATCCCTCCTGTGGGGGAGGGGTGACCTCTCGCTCTCTGTCTCTCTATTTCTCTCTGTCTCTCTGGCGAGCCCACATGCCCCTAGCAAAAATATCTCTAAAGAAAAAAACAAAATAGAAGGAGGTAGATACTTGCCCTTTCCCTTAACCAATGGCACAGCTTCTCCTCTGGCGCGGTCCCTGCAGTTTGGAGGCAAGTAGCCCTCAGAACACTGGCATGTGTGTTTCGAAGTGCACACCTGAAATCATTAAAAAGAAAATAATTTAAAATATGTTTTCATTGGAAGAAAAATTATGAGATGAACCATCTAGCTTGTGTTGTCTCTTACCCTAGTTGACTTTTGTTTATGTGATTGGTGTACAGAGGCAATCCCACAAGTCCAGTGCTCTCTTCCTTAGACCAACACACACACACACAGACCAAAAATACAGCAAAAAATGACCTATAAAATAAGGCTCGTAATATTTGCATTAATAAAATTTAACACCTTTAAATGCTTGCCTACAATTATAGTATGCAATTTCAAAAATACACACTTAAACACTGGTTCGCACTGACCCTTCCAAGGGGCTATCGGAGCCAGCGAGGACCAAGCTGCCAGAACTGCTTGCCCTTACTCAGGATGAGGTTTGGTTTGGTTGGTTTTTATATGTTTGCCTTTTAAGCAAAGGCCGTTTGCGTTATAGAAGAGCAGCAGATCTGTAGATCATGGCACAGCGTCTGAAACTGATGGCTTCTACATTTTAAAAATTAAATTAATTGAATAATCCTCAGAGCAAATACCCTGGCATTGTGCTTACTGTGTGTGAATCTTACTTACTCTGAGCCCTTTCTGTGCATTTACTTGTTGGATCTGCACGACACCCCCAGGAGGTAGGGACTATTATTGTTCCCTCCTCACAGATGTAGAAAACTGAGGCATACACATTTAACTCGCCAAAAGCCAAACCGCTAGTTAAGGGATAAAGCCAGGATCTGAGGCAAGATGCTTGGTTGCAGAGGCCCTGCTCCTGCACACCATGCCCTGTAGCTCTCTAAATAAAATGAATCATTTATCAGTTTCTGGGTCTTCACTGAAAATCTCAACTTAACAACATGAATCTAATTTCCCAGTTGCATGGCTTACATATACTGGGGGGAAGTGCTCTTTTCAGGGTCTCTAAGTCTTTCCATAAGTTTTTAGTAAAGTTACTAAACTGCTGTCCCTAAGTAATCTGTGAGATGTTTTTGACATTCTAGATTACATTGAAATTTAGGGATTCTTTTCATTTAAGCTGTGAGTTCCTTCACAGTAAAATCTTGCCTTCTCTCTACTTTGCTGCTTCTCTAACGGAAACGTGGCAGCACTTCTACATACAGGGAAAATGTTTTCAGAACTGAGATCACACGGACTGTGAAAAATATTCTGAAAGAATTTCAATGACATGAGTAAAGACAATTTCACAGAATTTTAATTCTTGGAAAAGATAGCACGATTAAGAAAGGCATACTTGGTTTCCATTTCTTGAGAGAAGTTTGGCGACCTTTTAATTTGAAAAATATTAGTCTCTTTTTAAGTGGAAAAAGTCTAACTCTTGTACTGAAGACAAGGAACTTAAAATGTTACAAAATGCATTTCTAAAGAGAGAGATACTGAGACCAGCAGATGGTGTAATGGTTACATCACTGGACTCCCACATAGTTGACCACAGTTTGAGTCCTGGACCTGGCAGCTTAAATCTCATGCCATTTGCATTTGCATGTGTGCCCCAAAATCCTGAGAGGAGAATGGAGGAGAAGGGATTGCAATGTGGCCATCCCTCCTGTGGGGGAGGGGTGACCTCTCGCTCTCTGTCTCTCTATTTCTCTCTGTCTCTCTGGCGAGCCCACATGCCCCTAGCAAAAATATCTCTAAAGAAAAAAACAAAATAGAAGGAGGTAGATACTTGCCCTTTCCCTTAACCAATGGCACAGCTTCTCCTCTGGCGCGGTCCCTGCAGTTTGGAGGCAAGTAGCCCTCAGAACACTGGCATGTGTGTTTCGAAGTGCACACCTGAAATCATTAAAAAGAAAATAATTTAAAATATGTTTTCATTGGAAGAAAAATTATGAGATGAACCATCTAGCTTGTGTTGTCTCTTACCCTAGTTGACTTTTGTTTATGTGATTGGTGTACAGAGGCAATCCCACAAGTCCAGTGCTCTCTTCCTTAGACCAACACACACACACACAGACCAAAAATACAGCAAAAAATGACCTATAAAATAAGGCTCGTAATATTTGCATTAATAAAATTTAACACCTTTAAATGCTTGCCTACAATTATAGTATGCAATTTCAAAAATACACACTTAAACACTGGTTCGCACTGACCCTTCCAAGGGGCTATCGGAGCCAGCGAGGACCAAGCTGCCAGAACTGCTTGCCCTTACTCAGGATGAGGTTTGGTTTGGTTGGTTTTTATATGTTTGCCTTTTAAGCAAAGGCCGTTTGCGTTATAGAAGAGCAGCAGATCTGTAGATCATGGCACAGCGTCTGAAACTGATGGCTTCTACATTTTAAAAATTAAATTAATTGAATAATCCTCAGAGCAAATACCCTGGCATTGTGCTTACTGTGTGTGAATCTTACTTACTCTGAGCCCTTTCTGTGCATTTACTTGTTGGATCTGCACGACACCCCCAGGAGGTAGGGACTATTATTGTTCCCTCCTCACAGATGTAGAAAACTGAGGCATACACATTTAACTCGCCAAAAGCCAAACCGCTAGTTAAGGGATAAAGCCAGGATCTGAGGCAAGATGCTTGGTTGCAGAGGCCCTGCTCCTGCACACCATGCCCTGTAGCTCTCTAAATAAAATGAATCATTTATCAGTTTCTGGGTCTTCACTGAAAATCTCAACTTAACAACATGAATCTAATTTCCCAGTTGCATGGCTTACATATACTGGGGGGAAGTGCTCTTTTCAGGGTCTCTAAGTCTTTCCATAAGTTTTTAGTAAAGTTACTAAACTGCTGTCCCTAAGTAATCTGTGAGATGTTTTTGACATTCTAGAAACATCTCACTTCCCACTAGTTTTAATATCCACTGGTAATTAACCCCATTATTCTGTCTACACTGATTATTCTATATAAGAAAGAGTACTCTCTTCTCCCCATTGACTTACTTGGCTATTACTATCAATTAAATGGTAAATGATATTTCTATAGATAAGCAATACTTTCCGCTTGCGAAATGTTTACTTATCGTGTATTCAGGTAGTATTCATTTGACTAGTCAACAAGCCACACTCCATCACTCTCGCTGTTCATACTGATGCCCAGATTGCCGCATATTTGGCCGGTGGAAGCCCTCTGGAGCTGGCTTCTGTCCTTCTGAGGTTCCCACATGTGAACATGACTTTACTTTCTGGTGCTTCTAGCTCCTCTAGTACTTCCCCTGTACCAGTCCTGGGGAAAACCTTTCTCCAAGGAGCCCTGAGTCCTTCTAGAACACTATTGAGATCTGGGTACTAATGTGCTCATTGCTATTGATATGACATTAACTCTAATCGCTCTTAGCAAAAAAATGAGAGAAACTGCATGTGTGCACGTGTTTCTGTGTGTCTGTATGCATAGCACATGCCTGCATGTGTTTACATGTGTTTATTTCTATGTATATAAAGATAAACAATAATTACAGATGACCTCTAATTTCACCCTAATATCATGGGGTACATTCCAGTGTTCTCTTTTTCATACTGGTAACTCTCATCTCCCACAGTAAGAAAGCGTGCCCTTACTGTCCTGAATATATTAACTCTTGTGCTCATTCCTACAGTAATCTACATAAAGTAATTCCATAATCGGTTACCCACAACACTGCAGAAAACAAACCTAACAATTAAAGTTTAATAACTGTTTGTTCTATTTTTGAATTTGAGCTAAAATTTACATATGGCCAAATGAATACATATAAGTATACACAATACAGTAAGTTCTTCAACTACATACTGACATGGAGCCAATGCCATCACTAAATATAGCATACTCCCATTGCTTCAAAAAGTTGCTTTTGCTACTTCCCAGTCAACCCTCCCCACACTAAAAGAAACTCCTCTTGTGATTTTTTAAATCATTGATCATTTTTGCTGTCTTAGAGCACCACATAAATAAAATTAAGCACTTATGTACACTTTGGGGACTGTTTTTTCAGTAAAATACCTCTAAGTTCTATATTGCTGTGTATATCATTAACTCATTCCTCCTAATTGTTGAAAACTCTTCCACTATTTAAGTAGCATTTTGTTTAAATACATCACA
>NW_006203553.1:480345-556678 GCF_000334495.1 Tupaia belangeri chinensis
TCGGCATTCTCCTCTTAGTGGACATTTAGTTGGCTTCCACATTGGAGCTATTATGAATAAAGCTGCTGCTATAACCATCCTTGCATAAGCGTGCTCAGTTCTATGGAAAGCGCAGAACTGTTTTCCAGTGTGAACGTTATCAGCAGCGTATGTGAGTACCAGCTGCCCTACCTCCTACCTCCTTGCCACGGTTTAGTGTTGTCAGTCCCTTTCATTTCTGCATTCCTAAGAAATCTGCAGTATCAGTTCATTTGGGTTGCTGATGTCATTCTCCTTATAAGAAGGAGGTTGAGCAATTCCTTCATGTGCTCTTTTCTGCCATTTATTGTATCTTCAAATGCAAAGGGTCTTCTCAAATCTTGTGGCAATTTGATTTTACTGAATTGGAAATATTGTGTATGTGAGATACGAGCCATTTATCAGAGACATAAACAGAGAATATTTTTCTCCCAGATTGTGGCTTATTTTTCAGTTCTCAACAAGGTCTTTCAAAATGAAAGGATTTTATTTTATTTTATGACCCATGCTTTTGTATACTATCAGGTTTTTCCACCTCAAGGATACAAAGATTTTCTCCTAAAAGCTTTGTAATTTTAACTTTTACATTTATGACTCTGATCCATATCTAATTAGCTATTAAACTATTTTATGTATGTATGACTGATTTAAAAAACTACATAATCAATGTATAAAAAGTGATGAGTTTGAAGATAAGTATGCACCTCTACGATGACCACTACAATCTATGCCATAAATATATTCACTGCCTACAAAAATTCCTTTCTGACTCATTTACTAGTATTATTATATCGATATTTCTGGTAAGAACATGTAACACAACATCTACTCTCTTAGCTAATCTAACTATACAATTCAGTACTGTTAACTACAGGTAATATACTGTACTGTACACTGCTAAGGCCTCATCATCTTTCACAATTAAAACTTTATACTCTTTGATTAACACCTCGTCATTTTCTCTCTCCCACAGTCTCTGACAACTACCATTCTATTCAAGAAAGAATAAGGAAAAGAAAATTAACTTATTTTTTTATTCTAACTGCCCTTAAAAAGAGTAGTTTGTTTAGATAGGTTCACTGGTGAACTCTGCCTAACATTTAAGGAACAAATTAAGCCAGTGTTCTACAACCTCAGTGTTCTACAACCTCATTCAGAAGATAGAAGCAAAGGAAATACTTTGTAACTCAGTCTATTAGGCCAGCATTACCCTAATATCAAAACCAAACAAAAAAAAAAAAGAGAGAGAGAGATTATAAGAAATGAAAACTATAGGCCAATATTTCTCGTAAAGATAGATGTAAAAGTTCCCCCCAAAATTAGCAAATCAAATAAAACAATGTATAAAAATATTATATACCATGACTAAGTGGGGTTGCCCCAGGTATGCAAAGCTGGCTCAACATTCAAAACTTAGTTGATGCGGCCCAGCCTCAGTGGTGCAGGCGGTAGCATGTTGCTCTGTAGTGCTGAGGGCCACAAGATCAAGTACAAATCTGGATCCTAAGTCTACCTAAAACACCCCAGGTATGTGTACCCAAGATCCTGGCTGACTGGAGGGCCAGGAGACAGGGATCATAGCATGCAGACAGGGTACCTGTTTCCCTCTCTCTCCGTCTCTGTCTCTCTCTCACACACACACACACACACACATATATACTCATGCTCTCTCATAAAAGAAGTAAAACAAACTTTAAAAAATTTAGTTACATACTCCATCACATATCCATAGATTAAAAAATTAAAATCACATTATTATTTCAAGATACAGTAAACAATCTTTTGGAGGTTTTTTTGCAACAAAAGAGAGAGAGAGACAGTGAGAGGGAAAGTGAAAAATCAATCCCCATGGTGATGGCCATGCCACAATCCCTTTCCCTCCATTCTCCTCTTGGGATCTTGGGCACACATGCACACACTCCTGGCATGAGTTTCATGCCACTGGGTCCAGGACTGGAACTGTGGTCAGCCACGAGGGAGTTGAGCGATGCAATCACTATGCCATCTGGTAGCCCCGCATTTTAAAACAAAAGCTAGCACACTCATTTATGATTTGAAAGCTAAAAACAAAAAACAACTATCCATAAACTAAGAATAGAGGGAAACCTCCATAACCAAATAAAGAATATCTTTTTAAAAAGGGCAACAAAAACAAAAGAACCTACACTGACATAATACTTAATGCTGAGAAATTAGATGTTTTCCCAGTAAGATGAAAAACAGTACTTTTTCAACATCACACTAAAGTCTTAGCTAATGCAATAAGACAAGAAAAGGAAATGAGCGCAGCCGCGAGCCAGGAACAGCCCGGCCCCGCTCCGGTGGGGGCCCCGCGGGCCGCAGGCTCACGCCCCCTGTGCAGCCTTGCGCCAGGAACAGCCCAGGCCCACGGCCCGGGGCTCACGCCCCCTGCGCAGTCAGGGGCTCACGCCCCCTGCGCAGTCAGGGGCTTACACCCCTGCCCGGCATCCCTGGCCTCTCTGGTGCTAGATGGCCCAGAGGCCGTAAACAAGGTTGAAGAGGTTGCAACTTGAGAAGATGAAGGTTACCAGCCCTGCATTACCTCAGGGGAAAACAAGAACTACTCTGCCATTCTTAAGGAAGCCAGATACCCAAGGACAATTCACACCGCAGATGCCCACAACACCATTCCTGGTAACTACAAGATGACTGCTGTGCCGCATCAGCTGATAATCATCCCTGGTACCAGAACTGCTTTCCTGAAACTGCATTCCCTGGAAACTCACCTATAATTATGGATCTGCAGGAGACCCTCCCTTAATCCAACCCTGAATAGAATCTATGCTCCCTATTGTCAAAAACTTTAAGAGCTGATAATTGGAACTCGTGGCCTCTCTCCCTTTACTTGTATGTATCACTTTTTCAATAACTCTTCTGGAAGACAACTGTATATAGCAGAGATATTGTAAGGAGAGAGTGGGAAAGAGCAGAGGGACAAACATAGGGGGAAAAAAAAAGAGGAAGAGAGAAAAAAAAAACATATATATATACATAAGCAAGAAAGTAGAAATGGAATATTAGTGATGATAACATGCTTGATTAAGCCACTATGCAGTCTATTCTAGATGGGAAATTACATTTAATACGTTGTGATGATGCTCAGGGAATGAATGTTAGGTAATAAAAAAAAATAAGTTAAAAAAAAAAAAAACGGTAAAACTATTCGTACCATTAAAAAAAAAAAAAAAAAAAAAAGGAATTTTAAGGGACTGGCCCTATCACCTAAAGATCAAGGAAGCTAGGTTCCATCTGGAGGTTAAAGCCCTAGCCTGCCTCAGTGGTTTGAGAAACATACCAAGAATGTGTACATGTATGCCCTAAATCCACACAGGATGGAGAAATGGAAAAAGGACTATGGTGTGCACATGTACCATTGTGGGATGCTCTCTCCCTCCATTTTTGTCTCTCCTCCTATATAATAAAAAATAAATAAATAAATAAACTATAAAAAACAAAACAAAAAAGAGAAAGAAGAGGATAGAGAAAGATAGCAAGTGAACAATAGAGAGGATGTTAGTGAGAAACAGATATGGTTTATTATCTGTTGATGACGTGTATAGTATTCTCAACTGGACTGGTCTGGGAAGTATTTCATGATGGGTGAAGTCTTTTAACAAGCAAAATGAGAAATAGTGATTGACTGTTTTTAAAAAAATTATAATAATAATAATAATAATTATTGGGAAATGCATGGAAAAGACATTGAACGATAAAGCGGGGAGATTGATGTCTCTGTATTGACCGACATGCATGGCATTCCCTTTTGAAAAAGCAATGGAAGTCAATGTAAAGTTATATGTAATCCAATGTAATATAAAGAAGATTATGATGATAATATAAATAAAAAAAATAAAAATAAAAAAGAAAAGAAAAGGAAATGATGGTATACTGACTTGAAAGGAAAAAATAAAATTGTTTGCTCACATATGGCATAATCATCAATGTAGAAAATCAAAAAGAAGTCAAGAAAATAAAACGCTCTAACAACTAACAAGTGATTTTAACAAGGCTGAAGTATGAATATAAGGTTAATGTACAAAAGACAATTACTTTCATATCCACCAGCAACGAACAAATGGAATTTGAAATTAAAAACATAGTACCATTTACATTAGTATCCCCCAGAATTGAAACACTTAGTATAAATCTAACATAATATGCACAAGGTTAATATACATAAAACTATAAAACTCTGATCAAAGAAATCAGAGAAAAACTAAACAAATGTAGAGATATAACACATTCACGGGTTAAAGACTCAGTTGTGGTGCCGGCAGGTGGTATGGTAGTTAAGGTGCTGGACTCCCATGGCTGACTGCAGTTCATGTTCTGAACTGGGTGGATTGCTTTCTTACTCTCCCTCTTTCTCTCCCAATCTGGTCAAATTGAAAAAGAAATAAAATGAAATAAAATATTCTTAAAAAGACTCACTTTTGTGAAAATGTTGATTCTTCCCAACTTCTCCTACAGATTTTACACAACCCCAGTCATAACCCTAGCACGTTATTTTGTGGAAGTCATAAATTGACTCTGAAGATTAAATGGCTATACAAAAGACTCAACTCAACATTAAAAGGAAAAGAACAAAATCAGAAGGTTAACCCCACCAACTTTAACATACAATAAAATGGTAATCAAGACAGTGTAATCAAGTAGTAGAAAAGGAAAAGATAAATAGATTGATGGAGCAGGAAGAACAGCCTAGAAACAGACCCACATAAATCTAGTCAACTAATCTTTGACAATGAAGGAAATACAATTGCAGAACAGAAAAAAAAATTTAAGAATTGGTGCAGGAATAACATCTGCATGCCAAAAAAAAAATCTAGACACATACCTTACACCCTTCACAACTCAAAATGAATCACAGAACTAAATATAACATGCAAAACTAAAAAATGAGATGTACTGATGGCAAATAAGTATACGAAATGAAATTCCACATCCCATGCCATTGGAGAAATGCAAATTAAAATAACAATAAGATACCTATTGGAAAGGTCAAAATCAAAGACACCTACATTAACTGCTGGTTAGGGAATTTCATTCACTGCTGGTGAGAATACAAAATATTACATCCCCATTAAAAGCACTCTGGGACCCAGCAGGTGGTATAGTAGTTAAGGTGCAATGTGAGTCCCAGACCCAGCAGCTTGAAGCTCATGCTGGACACGTGTGTGAGCAGGCCAAAAAGCCCAAGAGAAGGATGGAGGACTACAGCATGGCCATCCCCTCTTGGGGGTGAGTTCTTGTTTTCTGTCTCTGTCTCTGTGTCTACAGTGAGTGCACATACCCTATAACAAAAATCTCTCTTAGAAATAAATAAATAAATCATTGTGTTAGATTCTTACCAAACTAAACATTCTCTTACCATATGATTTGGCAATTGCAACTTTTGGTGTTACCCAAAGGAATTGAAAACTTACATCCACACAACAGCCTGTATAAGGATATTATATAGCACCTTTACTCATAATTGCCAAAACCTGAAAGCAACCAGGATGTCCCTTAGTAGGGAACAGAAAAATAACTGTGGCATGTCTAGACAATGGAGTATTATTTAGCACACACACAAAAAGTCTGTTAAATAACTACAGTGAGTAATGCATGTAAGTCCCAAGGTGGGAACCTCTCCTTGGCATGTCCAGCCTGTGTGGGTTCCATTTTTATTCCCCTTTTGCAGTATAGCAGCATGAGAGAATCTGGGCATGCATGTATGTTGATAGAAACCAGCAGATGTCGTGGTTACATTGCTGGATACCCACATGACCCACTGAGTTTGAGTCCCAGACCAGGTGGCTTAAAACACATGATGGGCATGTATGCATGCATGCCCGAGATACAAGGAGAGTGGAGTAAAAGGGATTATGGCATGGCCATCCCCTCCTCCCCCCGCCCAGAGGAGACTTCTCACTTTCCTCCTAGCCGTCTCTCTCTTTTTTTAAAGAATTATTTTATTTAACTTGGGACCAGCAGTTAGCATAATGGCCATGTCGCTGAACTCCCATGTAGTCGACGCGGTTCGAGTCCTGGACCCGGTGGCTTAAACTCACGTCAGGCGCGTGTGCGTGCGTACCCAAGATCCTAAGAGGAGAATGGAGGAGAAGGGATTGCGGCATGGCCATCCCCCCTGGGGGGTGATTTCTCACTTTCTATCTCTGTTTCTCTCTGTCTGTCCGGCGAGCGCACGTGCCCTATAGCAAAAACTTCTTGAAAAAAAATTATTATTTTATTTAACTTTATTTATTTTTAATGTTGACCAGAGAGGGACAGAGTGAGAGAGAAAGAGAGAGAGGGAAAGTGAGAAAGCAAGTTACCAGGTTTTGGACTTGAACCACGGTTGGCCATGTGGGAGTCCAGTACCCTTAACCACCATGCCACCTGCAGGCTCCCTCCCCCACCGTCTCTGTCTCTCTCTCACTCCTGAGCACATAAGCCCTAAAGTAAAATCTCTTGGAAAAAAAAAAAAAAGCTATAAACCCATGGAGAAAATTTAAATGCATATTATGAAGTGAAAGAAGCCATTCTGAAAAGGCTACAGACCGTATGACTTCAATACACATTGAGTATCTTTTATCCAATATTTAGGACCAGAATTATCATAAATCTAGATTTTTTTTTAATTTTTGAGTATTTGTGGATACATAATGAGATGGAACCCAAGTCTAAAACGAAAAGCATTTGTTTAATATACACCATATATACACATAGAGTGAAAGTATTTCTATACATTAGATCTAAAAATTTTGTACATGAAACAACTTTTTTCTCTCTCTTTTTTTTTTTTTTTGGAGAGGTTTTCGTCATAGGGCGCCATTTTTATTCCCCTTTTGCAGTATAGCAGCATGAGAGAATCTGGGCATGCATGTATGTTGATAGAAACCAGCAGATGTCGTGGTTACATTGCTGGATACCCACATGACCCACTGAGTTTGAGTCCCAGACCAGGTGGCTTAAAACACATGATGGGCATGTATGCATGCATGCCCGAGATACAAGGAGAGTGGAGTAAAAGGGATTATGGCATGGCCATCCCCTCCTCCCCCCGCCCAGAGGAGACTTCTCACTTTCCTCCTAGCCGTCTCTCTCTTTTTTTAAAGAATTATTTTATTTAACTTGGGACCAGCAGTTAGCATAATGGCCATGTCGCTGAACTCCCATGTAGTCGACGCGGTTCGAGTCCTGGACCCGGTGGCTTAAACTCACGTCAGGCGCGTGTGCGTGCGTACCCAAGATCCTAAGAGGAGAATGGAGGAGAAGGGATTGCGGCATGGCCATCCCCCCTGGGGGGTGATTTCTCACTTTCTATCTCTGTTTCTCTCTGTCTGTCCGGCGAGCGCACGTGCCCTATAGCAAAAACTTCTTGAAAAAAAATTATTATTTTATTTAACTTTATTTATTTTTAATGTTGACCAGAGAGGGACAGAGTGAGAGAGAAAGAGAGAGAGGGAAAGTGAGAAAGCAAGTTACCAGGTTTTGGACTTGAACCACGGTTGGCCATGTGGGAGTCCAGTACCCTTAACCACCATGCCACCTGCAGGCTCCCTCCCCCACCGTCTCTGTCTCTCTCTCACTCCTGAGCACATAAGCCCTAAAGTAAAATCTCTTGGAAAAAAAAAAAAAAGCTATAAACCCATGGAGAAAATTTAAATGCATATTATGAAGTGAAAGAAGCCATTCTGAAAAGGCTACAGACCGTATGACTTCAATACACATTGAGTATCTTTTATCCAATATTTAGGACCAGAATTATCATAAATCTAGATTTTTTTTTAATTTTTGAGTATTTGTGGATACATAATGAGATGGAACCCAAGTCTAAAACGAAAAGCATTTGTTTAATATACACCATATATACACATAGAGTGAAAGTATTTCTATACATTAGATCTAAAAATTTTGTACATGAAACAACTTTTTTCTCTCTCTTTTTTTTTTTTTTTGGAGAGGTTTTCGTCATAGGGCGCATGCGCTCGCCAGACAGAGAGACATAGAGACAGAAAGCGAGAAATCACCCCCTGGGGGGGATGGTCACGCCGCAATCCCTTCTCCTCCATTCTCCTCTCAGGATCTTGGGCACGCACGCACACACACCTGGCGTGAGTTTTAAGCCACCGGGTCTGGGACGCAAACCGTGGTCAACTACATGGGAGTCCAGCGACATAGCCATTACGCTAACTGCTGGTTCCCTACATGAAACAACTTTGTGTACACTGAACCATCAAAAAGCAAAGGTGTCACTATCTTGGTATCCCGTGGACAATCTGTAGTTGTTTGGCATCACCATTATTTGTGGCTGAATTTATAGGCTACCAGTAAACAATCATTTTCTTACACTGATCCACATGTAAGAACTTAATAGTCAGTACATGATCGAGATCTTCATTTTTTAGCTTTATTCATATCTTTCTTATTTTTCATTAACTTCTGTTCATCACTCAAAACTTCAACAGTTTATCCTTCTATCTCTTCAGGCTATACGAGGGAGGATTCTAACACCAAACTTTTATGAGACATTTCACATAATACTAAATATTCTAACAGCTTTACTTTTGTACTGTCCATACACATAAATGTTTCCTCTTTTTCTAATCATTCTTACCCATATGGGTATCTGCAGATCCTTTTTGAAATTTTCAACAATATATTTACACTACAGAGCAGAGAATAAACAACAATGGCAAAAACCACAGTGAGTAATGCATGTAAGGCCCATGTTGGGAATCTCTCCTTGGCATGTCCAGCCTGTGTGGGTTCCATTTGATTCCCCTTTTGCAGTATAGCAGCATGGGAGAAGATACATCACAGCTGGTGGAGACTGGGAAGGTCTTTTTCCCCTTAGAAATGCTGTATAAACTGCATGTCATGCACCTGCATTTTGACTTGTGGCCATCATATCAGTGCTTTAAAAGATTTTAGAGCATTTTAAATTTCAAATTTTCAGATTAAGGATGCTCAACCTAAAATATGACACTCTAAAAGTGGAAAAACGATGGAGACAATCATAATACCAGTGATGTTTTGAGACAGGGTAAAGGGAGAGATGAATAAACATAACACAAAGGAAGTGTACGGCTGTGAAAATACTGTGTATATTCTAAGGCTGGATATGTCATTACACATTTGTCAAAACCTATAGAGTGCATTTGTTTGAGTCATCGGCAATCTAATTCTACTCAAAATGTCCTCTAAAATTAATTATGACTCCTGAATTTAGTAACTCAATTGAGCTCCAAATTGAAACTCATGAAACAAGGCTTAGCCCATACTAGTCCAATAAATGTCAAGAAATTAAAAAGTGGTTTTAAATAGTATCTGAGAAAGATGTGATTCATAGAAACATGTGTTTACTTACTCCATGTCCAGAACATGCTAGTCCACAATTGTGTGCTGCATATTGAAGGAATCTTGACTCTACACATACACTGTCTATACAAATCTAAAGAAAACCACATGGAAAAACATTTTAAAATCAGAGAAATCCATCTACTATTACATTACAGTTAGTAATTGTTTAACATAAAATCACTACCAATCAATGCTATACATTTCCCTCTAAGAACTGCTATTGCTGCATCCTACAAAATGTAATGACTTATATTTTCATTTTCATTTAGTTTGAAATATTTAAAAACTTTTCTCAAGAATTATTTGATCTATGTGTTCTTTAGAAGTGTGCTGTTTAATCTCAAAGTTTTTTTGGGTTTTCATGTAACCCTCATGTAAACTATAGACTTTGGATGATAATAATCTGTCAGTGTAGGCTCACCAATTGTAACAAATGTATTCCTCTGGTGTGGGTTGTGGATAGTGAAGGAGGCTGTGCCATGTGAGAAGGAAAAAAGAACACAGAGACGTATGAGAACTTCCTATAACTTCTACTCAGTTTTGCTATAAGCCTAAAACTGCACTATAATATAAAGTCTATTTTTAAAATAAATCATTTATTTAAGTGATTATGGGCAGGAAAGCAGGTAGTACCAATGAAGTAAAATTAGCTGTAACAATGACAAGCAAAAAATCACAACCTATGAATTACCTTTATTATTATACTACCATGAAATGAAATCTAACAAAACTGCAAGGGGAGTTTCAAAAGTTTATGGGGTACACACACACACATATGTATACACACATATGTATACTTTTTTCCAAAAAGTAAAATAACCCTAACAGAACTGAAATCAAATTTGTACAGCATAACACCATGTTCTTTGTTGAAGATGATGTATATGGCAATATCCTCCGTTTGTGTATCATGCACTAGATGTATGCTTTGAAGAACCATACTCTACCCCCTCAGAGATGTACAAAAATTAAATGTAGATAGGAAATTGCTTTTTTATTATTTTTTGAGGGGTTTTGCTCCCCAGAATGACAGAGAGACAGAGAGATAGAAAGTGAGAAATCACCCACTCCCCTGGGGGGGGGATGGCCACGCCGCAATCCCTTCTCCATTCTACTCTTGGGATCTTGGCCACAAACACACACCCAGCATGAGTTTAAGCCACTGGACCCAGGACTCGAACTGCAGTCGACTACATGGGAGTCCAGTGACATAGCCATTACGCCAACCACTGGTCCCATTAAGCCCAGGTTGCCTTCTTGAGCTCTGACTCATTCAGTGGGGAAACTTGATCTGGATGTTTTCTAACTAATTTAAACAGAACCTGTACAAAGCTGCACTCATCTCTGCCTTCCCTGAGCTCTTGTGTGTCATCCTTTACCTAGCCACTGGGCCAGAAACTACGTCATTGTTCATTTTGGACTCTCTTCTCACTGTGTTGTTCAGTTGTTCGGGTTTGTTTGTTTGTTTGTTTTTAATTTACAGCAAACGTCACTCAAACTATAAAACCACTGCATGTGGTACTAACATATCCATTTGCATGGAAGGATACCAAGGCTTAGCTGTATTATCTTACGTTCACAAGAAGAGGGAGAGACGGGAGCTCACACACACACACACACATCATGTGATGCCTTGTGCCACCCCAGGACTCTACGCGGACTTCGCCAATAAGAAACCTTCACTGAATGCGGCCCCTCAGCCTTGAACTTCTAAAGCCCTGAGCTGAATAAAACTTTGTTGCTTGTAAGTTACCCTATCCCTGGTATTCAGTTGTTAGCAACAGGAAAAGGAAGAAAAAAACAAACAAACAAAAAATGACAAAAACAATGACTCATCAAATAACTGGCAGAGTCCAAATTCAACTCTAAGTGCGTGGACCTTAAAAACCTACACTTCGTATTTTCTGATCAACAAAGTTCAGGTCAGTAATTGAGATTTTAAAGATTTTTACCTCTATGTTCTCTCTAAATTTGGGGGGCTTCAGGGATAACAAATTATAACAATAAAAGCCAAACTACATTTAGCTCTCAGTATGTGCTAGGCATTATGCTAAGCACTTTCACTGTTGCACCTAGTAATCTTCACAGTAACGCTATAGAATAAATGCTATTATTATCCACGCTTAACATTCAGCTAAGGTAGCACAGACTGGTTAGAAAACTTGCAAAATATCAAACAACATTTTGGTGAAGATCGATTGAAAACAGCCTGGTCCGAGCTGCGCTACTAGGTCACAAAGACATTGTTTTACGAGGCGAGATTTCTTTCTATTCCAAAAACTAGAACAAGTTTCCCTGCTATAGAATACTTAACCTGATACTCCCAACGCCACTCCCCTTCTCACTCAGCCTCCAAATAATTGGAGTGTTCTTGCTCGTAATATTGAAATTCGGAAGGAAATGAAACATTTCCATTTCCCTCTTACTAGCTAAAGACCAGCTTAAGCTAGATTCAATTTCTCCTCCAAATGTGTAAGGTTATATGGTACTAGAAATGAGTTGAATTTTGATACTTAAGCACAAATATTTACTAAAGCAATGACTAGAACTTGATTTACTATCAAACGGATTTTAAATAATTTACCCTCCCAGTATCACAGTGAGCACCACTTTTGACTATCATTGGGTCTGGGTCTGTGTCCTTCAATCCGTAGTCTACAGATATGCATACATGATCCCGCACATAAGCATAAATTACAGCACCATTTTCTTGCTGGAAAGGAGTTCGATGAGGGTAGGTACAAATTAATTTTCCACATATAAGATTCCTGCAAATATAATAAAATCATATGACTATTCTTTTAAAGAATTATTTATTTATTTATTTATTTAATTCCATTTGTTATTATTATTTTTTTTTAATTTGATCAGAAACAGAGAGAGAGAGAAGAGGAAAGTGAGAAAGGAAATCACCAGTCCGGGACTCAAACCGCAGTCGGCCACATGGGAATCCAGCACCTTTAACCACTGCACCGCCATTAAATATTTATTAGAAATGCTTTAGATTTGCTTTCTCTGAACCCCACCCCCCAAAAAAGAGAATGGTTCTCCATTAATGGCAATATGTCTATGGAAAATGTAATGCTTTAACACTAACATTTAAAGTAAAAATTTAAAAAACATAAATCCATTGATCCAAGTTTATCTTTCAAAGGTACTAATGATCTTTTATTCACTGTGAAGATTATAGGTTAACTCAAATAATTCTGTCCAACATTTTATATATTCCTATGGAATGCTAGAAAGATGAGCCTAATATTAAATATGATACAAGTCCCATTTAAAATGATCCAGATGAAATACAGAGATTTAAAAAGACACATTCTAACATAGCATTTAAGAGAGGCTTCTTGGGACCAGCAGATGTGTAATGGTTACATCGCTGGACACCCATGGTTTGAGTCCTGGACCCAATGGCTTAAAACTCATGCCAGGCATGTGTGCGTGTGTGCCCAAAATCCCAAGAGGAGACTGGAGGAGAAGGGATTGTGACATGGCCATCCCCTTGGGCGGGGGGTGATTTCTCACTTTCTCCCTGTCTCTCTCTGTCTGGCAAGCACATGCACCCTATAGCAAATCTCTCTCTCCAAAAGAGAGAGAGAGAAAGAGAGAGGCTTCTTACAGACGATACCATCTAAGACATAGCTTACAAATTAGTAAACTTTTGACATGAAGAGTTATATATTTCTAAACAAAAGTGACAGCAGGAGAAAATCAAGGAAATGAAAAGCTACATGGTATGTTTGCAGTCTACAAATTTTATGAATGTGTAAGTATGCTTTGCTAAATTGTATCTAGACCAATGTCCAATACATAGTCTTAATAAAAGCTCTATTAAAATAAACTTAGAACCCAAATCTCTGGCCATGATATCTTTTGGGTATGAAAGAGCTAGTTCTTCAGATTCAAGAGAATCAAGCTTCATTTTATAGACACTGAGCAATCTTCATTTTGGGGAAGTAACCCAGTGGATGGTGATACTATCTTTATAAGGAAAATTAGCAAGTTTGGAAAGGAAAGATACAGAGTGTATTGAATTTCAAGTCTGGATTGGATCTAGTAGTCTAATCCTCATCCACCTATAAATGTTTAAAAGTAAGATAAAATGTTAGCCTCTACCGTAACAAGAAAAATGTCAGGGCCAGAGACAGGTTGAGATTCACCCCCATTCAACTACGACGCTTGAAACCACTGGCATGAATGAGAAAGCAAAAGGTAAAAAGTGTAAGTATCTTAGAACCAAGGTGTCATTCATATTTTTATATCATACCTCCATCCACAGAATACTTTTCTGTTATTTTTATCCCTGCAGTTCCCAAACCTGTCTGTTTGACTTTGTATTTCTTCATAGCAGGCAAATGGAGCATTTTTTGAACCTATCAAAGATAGAAATATATTCGTATTAAAACATATATTTATTTTTCACCTTCCTCCATTTCCTCATATATTACATGTTTCCTTTGCCTTTCTCCATTGTTATCTAATAACCATACTCATGGTTCTTACTCCTCTTCATTTATTCTCACTCAGATAAGACAAAAGATAGAAGGAGGGTAGAGTTACAGAGATGCAAACTAAGAGGGGCTCCATAAAGAAAGCAGTAGAGAGATCATACAAGAAAACTGCATGTACTTGTGCTCCTACATTCTGAGCGGGGACTCACAAAAAGCCAGGTATACAAGGAAACCAACGACATTTCTTTGATGATAAAAAACGTTTGCATTTTCAGGTAGTCTAATCTAAAAAGATCAAAATTACTAACCTCTATATATTTACCATCGTTTCCCTTCACTGACACATGGTCGTTGTCATTTTTCGTTTCTGAATTAAGAACTACCAAAAACATGGCTGCTTAAAATAATATCCATTTATTATTTCACCGTTTTTGTAGGTCAGAAGTACAGCAAGGCACACCCGGGGTCTCTGCTGAGGGTCTCAGTAGGCTGAAATCGAAGCTGGAGCTGCACTGTCATCTGAGGCCGGTCCTCACTAGAACTCAACTGGCTGTTAGCAGAATCCCATTTTGTTCCAATTACAGGCTGACTTCCAGCAATTCCATTTTCTGGCTGACTTCCAGGGTTTGTTTTTGGCTCTTAGGAATTTCCCTAAGATCCTTGTCATAAGGCCCTTTCAAAACACAGCATATTACATGCTTCAAACCAACAAGAAAATCGTTCTGACTTCTCTCATATTTTTTTTTTGATTGGTTTCTGCTATAGGGCGCATGCACTCACCAGACAGACAGAGAGAGACAGAGAGATAGAAAATGAGAAATCACCCCCCAGGGGGGATGGCCACGCTGCAATCCCTTCTCCTCCATTCTCCTCTCAGGATCTTGGGCACGCACACATATGCGCCCGGTGTGAGTTCAAGCCACCAGGTCCGGGACTCGAACCGCTGTCAACTACGTGGGAGTCCAGCAACATAGCCATTGCGCTAACTGCTGGTCCCTGACTTCTCTCATATTTTAAGGGCTCACATGATTAGTTCAGATCCACTCAGGGTGGTCTTCCTTTCTATTAACTCAAAACTTACTGAATATTGGCCTCAATTACATCTTTAAAATTGCTTCATCTTTATAACCTAATCACAGAAGTATTATTAAATCATATATTCACTGGTTCCACCCCAACTCGAAGGGAGGGAATTATCTAAGGTGTATATTTCCCTAGCACAGTGACCATCTATAACATGAACCTCTAGAAGCCTAACTACCTCTTCAAGAAATGTAGGCAATAATATCTCCTTCAATGGATTGTTATGCGAATTTAAAAACATTTAGTCACTGCTAATTCCCATCTAATCATTCTGCATTCTGTTTTAAGATCAAGAGGGTTTTTGTTTTTTGTTTTTTTTCCTGTTCACCTCTTCCTCCCATGAATTATGTATTTTTCTTTCCAGTATCCTTTTTAAACTCTTTACCTTCCCATAATCCTGTCTTTCCACCATATTTAGACATTGGTTCATCAAAGGAGACTGTCAGATTCTGTGAGGAGAAGCAATGTTAATTCTGAGTGTTCACAATGTACCACTTTAGTAGTGAATCTGAGATGCCAATGCAGGGTTCACTAAACATGAGATTATCCGGAGAAAATCTGAACTGGAAAAATTAGTTAGGTTTGGAATAATAATGTAAAAAATATTATATGTTTGTCACAATGTAATCAAATGAATTCTGCTTAAAGTAATGGTCTTCATATAGCCTAATTTCATTAACGAACCTACAGCACTTAAACTTATGAGCTCTTTATTTTTTAGTATTTTTCTATATATTCAGGTGGTCTGCTGTTAAGTACCTATGTATTTACAATTTTTCTATCCTCTTTAAGACTTGGCCTCTTTATCATTATATAATAAAACATTATTTTTTCTACCCTTTCATTTTCAGTCTATGTGGGCAATTAAAGTCGCATTAGGTCTCTTTATAACTAGCTCTTATTGCTTTTTTAATTCATTCAGCCACCCTGTGTCTTTTAAATGAAAAATGTAATCCATTTATATTTGTGGTAATTATTGATAGATAAAGATTTACGACTGCTATTGCATTCACTGGTTACTGCTTATTTTGTAAGTCATTTGTTCCTTTCTTCCTCCTGCTGTCTTCCTTGTAGACTGCTGATTTTCTGTACTATTATACTTTGATTCCTTTATTTTCTGTGTATCTCCTATATATATACTGCTTTATGATTACCATGAGGTTACGGAAAACACCTTGTAGTAATAACAGCCTATTTGCAGCTGATAACAACTTAAATTGCATTTTGAAAACTACCTTTACTTATTCTGTCACATTTTTTAGAAGTTCTTGCCATAGGGTGCATGCACTCACCAGAGAGAGAGAGACAGAGACAGTGAGAGGGAAAGTGAGAAATCGCCCCCCCCTTCCCCCAGGGGAGATGACCACGCCACAATCCCTTCTCCTCCATTCTCCTCTGAGATTTTGGGCATGCACGCACATGCATTTGCTATGATTTTCAAGCCACCTCGTTCAGGACTCAAACTGCAGTTGGCCATGTGAGAGTCCAGCCACATAACCACCACTCTATCTGCTGGATCCCACATTTTGTTTCTGATATTAAAATTTATATCTTTTTATATTGTATATAGACCTTAACAGATTATTGCAGCTGTGATTATTTTAAGAGGTTTTTAATATTCATACTTAACATTCATACTATAGGCATAAGTGATTTTCACATCACAACTTCTGTATCTTATATTCTAAATTTGACTCTTTACTTACTTTGATCCATGTATTTGATCATTTTAGATGTTTTTGTTAGAATTAATATTTTGCTTCAGCCTAAAGAATTCTCTTTAGCATTTCTTGTAAGACAGGTCTAGTGGTAATGAATTCTCTGGATGTCTGTTTGCTTGCCCACAAAGTGCTGAGAAATCCTCTGATAGCATTATGTATATTCACATGTATAGAATAATTTTTTTCCCTCCTGCTTCTTTCAAAATTCATTCTTTATTGTTTGTTGTCTTATTTGGATTTGATACCATAAAAAACTCTTAGCTTCCTGTACCAAGATATTTTCTTTTCCACAAATTTGAAAAGTCTTCAACTATTCTTTTTTAGGGGCTTTATGACAGTTATTTTTTAAAGTTTATTATTATTTTAGTTTTAGAATTTACTGGGTTTTAGCTTGTTTTTTTAAAAAAAATCCCTATACTGCTCAAATAGGTCAGCCTGTCTCCAAACCTCCTATATTCTGATCCAACTATTATTTCTTTTTCTTTTTACATTTTTAATTTAATTTTCTTTTATACATTCAATCACATTATTTAGCTTACAAAGTGAATATTTCAACAGGTGAACATTGCTACCTACTCCAGTTGATAAAACTATAAAATATCTTTAACAGATAATACCACATTTCTTTGTCCCATTAATGCTTTGCCTCTCTATTTTTCTTCTAAATGTCCTTCCTCAGACCCTACTCTTCCACACACTATATCTGGTATTTACATCTATTTATTGTGTTTCTATATCCTTTAGTCAATTAGTTTCAGTCATAGAGTGCGGACACTCGGTATATATTAAGTTGGGACATACAGTCTCTCTCCTTCATAGCCTGGCTTGCTTCACTCTGCAGTAAATCTCCCATATTCTTCTACTTTCTGTCAAAAGCCAGGGTTTTGTTGTTTTTTATGGCTTAATAGTATTCCATAGAGTATATGTGCCACAGTTTTTCTACCCATTCATCTGTTCATGGGCATTTGGGGGTTCCATGTCTTAGCAATTGTGCATAGTGCCGCAACAAACATTGATGTGCAAGCACTTTTCCATTCAGAATTCTTTTGTCTTTTGGGTAGATACCAAGGAGTGGGATTGCTGGATCATATGGTAGTTCTATTTATAGATTTTTTGAGAAATCTCCAAATTGTTCTCCACAGTGGTTGGACCAATTTTCATTCCCACCAGCAGTGTAAGAGGGTTCCCCTTTCACCACACCCCCACCAGTACTTATCTTTTTTTTTTTAATCTTAGTCATTCTGACTGGGGTTAGGTGGTATCTCGTTGTTTTGATCTGCATTTCCCTTACGATGAGGGATGTGGAGCATTTTTTCATATGTCTTTTGGCTATTCATATGTCATCTTTAGAGAGTGTTTTTTTCAACTCATTCTCCCATCTTTTAATAGGGCTGATCATCTTTTTTCCAAACAGCTGCTTGAGTTCCTCGTGTATTCTGGTTATCGGTCCCTTATCCGACACAAAGTTTACAAAAATATTTTCCCGTTCTGAGGGCTGTCAAGTCACACTAATTACTGTGTCTTTTGCCATGCAAAAAAACTTCTTAGAAAAGACAGTCATAAAATTTGTCTGGAATCATAAAAGACCCCATATTGCCAAAGCAATTCTGCACAAGAAGAGTAGAGCATGGTACTGGCACAGAAACAGACATGTAAACTAATGGAACAGAATAGAGTCCCCAGCAATAAATTCTCAAACATACAGTCAACTGATTTTTGACAAGGGGTACCAGTTAATACAGTGGGAAAGGAAAACCTCTTCAGCAAATGGTGCTGGAACAACTGGATTTCCACCTGTAGAAAGATGAATCTGAACCCCGGCCTCTCACCTTTGACAAAAATCAAGTCAAGGTGGATCAAGGATCTAAATCCTTGTACCTTCCTACCTGTTCTCTCTTTTCCTAACTCTTAAGAATGTTTATGCTGTCTTCTATCTTCATGCTGTGTTTTGAGTCTTGTAGGTTTCCATTATACATTTTAATTACTTTTTTTTTTTTTGGAGAGGTTTTTGCTATAGGGTGCATGCACTTGCCAGAAAGACAGAGAGAGACAGAGAGACAGAAAGCGAGAAATCACCCCCCAGGGGGTATGGCCACACCGCAATCCCTTCTCTTCCATTCTCCTCTCGGGATCTTGGGCACACATGCACACACGCAAGCCTGGCATGAGTTTAAGCCGCCGGGTCTGGGACGCGAACCACAGTCAACTACATGGGAGTCCAGTGACATAGCCATTATGCTAACTGCTGGTCCCATCTTTTTCATCTTCTGATCACAGACTTTCAAATAACCTGTCTTTGAGCTAACAGAGATTTCCTTTGCTTATAAATTCTGCTATTTAATTCCCTACTGCATTTTTCATTTTTCATTTTTCATTGCACTCTTCAATTCAAACATTTCTGTTTGGTTCTTCTGTTATTGTTTTTACCTATAAAGCTTCTCAGTTTGCTCATTTACTGTTTTCCTGATTTTGTTCATTGTTCCTCTGTGTTCACTTAAAGTCCACCTAGTATCCTTAGGACAATTATTTTTAATCCTTTGTCACGCAAGTTGAATATATCCATTTCTATAAGTCATTTATTAGGACATTATTGAGTTATTCACTGGTGATATGTTTCACTTGGCTTTTCATGCTTTTTATGACATGGCCACGATACCTGCACACTTAATGGAACAGTCACCTTTCCCAGGGCTAGAAATTTTTTACTGGGGAACAACCTTCCTAGAAGGTGGGTACGAGGACACTGACTGAGGAGGATTAGGTAGTTCTGTCTCAGAGAGGACACAGTATTGCAGTCTCCATGAAGTTCAGTCAGATGATGTTGACATTAGCAGACTTCACGGATCCTCGGGAATTCAGGCTGTGGTGTCCACAGAGGCAATGAAAACTATTGAAATTTTCAGTATCAGAGGATATTAGTAAGGTCTCAGATTCTTTTTTTTCTCCCACCAGAAGCAGACATGGCCGTAGGGGATCCCTTGTGTACCCAGGTCTGGATCCCTTGTACCAGGTCTGATGCATAGTTCCTATGGAGAACCCACTGAGCCAGGATGTGAAGCACAGGCACACACGGAGAGACCAAGGCTATGGCATCCACAGCAGTGGTGCCTGAGGCACAAGTGCACCCACTTTCTCTTTGGTAATGAACATGAGGTGTATTTTTGGAATGACCATGACACAGCCAGTACCTGAAACATAGGTTTGCATGGAGCCATAGTCATGTCTCAGGTCAAGGGTGCAAACTAGCCCATAGTATCTCTGAGTCTGAGGTATAAAGACATCCAGTGCAGGCATGGATCCAAGGTCTGGGACACAGATGTGCAAGGAGCTACCGCAACCCCAGGAGCCAGGAGATAGGTTAGTTCTCTGTGACTGTGGTTCAAACACCAAAGGTGCAGGCACTCTAGGAAGGTCTGCAGAGCCAGGATCCATAGCTCATAGCAGAATGTGACTGGGAAACTGGAGAGGTGTTGGTCAAGGGGTACAAAGTTTCAGTTATACAAAATGAGTAAGTTCAAGAGATCTAACGAACAACAATGTAATAATAGTGATAATATTATATACCATATAATTACATATTAAAATATAAGTATAATAATTGTGATTTTATATTATATGTATAATATGTATATAAGTATGTATATTTTAAGAATTATATGCTTAAAATTTGCTAAGAGGGAATGTCTCAAGATTTTTTTTTTAAAAAAAGGAAAATGATAACTATGTGAGATGATAGATATGTTAGTTAGCTTGACCGTGGTAAATATTTCACAATGTGTACATACATCAAGACATGCACCTAAAAATATGTCTTTTTTTTGTCAATTTATTTCAATAGAGATGAAAACATTTTAAGCTAGATATTAAACAGAAAAAATATATATAAACATACATAATTCTTCCCATTGTTTTGGTAATGTTAATAAAATACCAAGGGAGAACACTTTAGAAATAACAAAGACATAGGACCAGCAGATGGCGTAATGGCTATGTCGCTGGACTCCCATGTAGTTGACTGCAGTTCGCGTCCTGGACCCAGTGGGGTAAACTCACATATGGCACATGTGTATGCGTGCCCAAGATCCTGAGAGGAGAAAGGAGAAGGGATTGTGGAGTGGCCATCCCACCCGAGGGGTAATTTCTCACTTTCTATCTCTCTGTTTCTTTCTGGCGAGCGCACACACCCTATAGCAAAAACCTCTTAAAAAAAGAGAGAAGGAAATAACAAAGACATTACCTTTTCCATAAATGCTTTCACAACGCCTATCAAGATCGTGGCAGTCTCCATCATAACAAAAATACTTGTCATTTTGGCAGGTGCGTCCGTTGATTATAGTTACATCTGGAGGACATTCTGCTGAGCTTCCATTACAAACCTCAGCGATATCACATTCGGGATGTGCTTTGGGCCTACATTCAGTGTTTGCACTTGCATACTAATAGAAAGTAGAATATGAAATTAAGCATTACGTATAAGATCATTGTTTAACATTTTTTTCAAAACCATTTGTACTTTTGATCTATTCATACATTAATGTCTGCTAATACCTTTTTATATCCTGGGTCATTGAAAAGTCATGATGTATTTTTGCATAGAAAACTAAGTCATGACTTTTCTGATGACCCAATAAATAATTATGTTAATCACATCACAAAATAAGTTGAATATTAGCAACTAAGATGAGATAAGACATACATACACAAAAATGTGTTAACTCAGATCTGATATGCTGAGCCAAAGCTTTATCTGTAGTTTTAGTACAAAGTAGGAAAATTATTATCACTTTTACTCCAGGAAAATTATTTCATCTGTGTGAAAATATTGTAATTTAGTCCATTTCCAAATAAAATATATAAGCCATAATTTGTATGTATCAAATATGTTCAAATTCTATGACAAATGTGAAACAGAAATAATTGAGAATGATCAGAGGAAAACAGACAAGTGATTAAAGAAGCTGCTTAGGGGCCAACAGGTGGTGTGGTAGTTGAGATGCTAGGATTCGAGCCTCAGACCTAGTGGCTTGAAAATCACACCTGGCATGCATGCCCAAAATCCCAAGGAGGAGAAGAGATTGTGGTGTGGCCATCCCCCTGAGGGGTGAGTTCTCACTTTCCCTCTCTCTGTCTCTGGTGAGCTCATGAATCCTATAGTAAAAACCTTTAAAAATTTTTTTAAAAAAGGAAGAAGAAGAAGCTATTCAACTACAAGAGTCTTTGGAAGTTAATAAACTTAAGTATAATCTATCGTCTCAATTATCTTACGGTTAATGAACTCTTCCAGATGTAGACTCTGCAAATTTATATACATAATCTTAAATGGACACATGTCTCAAACATCTTAACTTTTCCGTTAACAATAAAATAATTACAGAGGTAAGAATATAACCACACAGTAAGATTCTAGAAAGAAAACATAGAACTACGTCAGTCAAAGATAATCAAGAAGATAGAACTTATGGTAGATAATTCACAGAAGTATTCTCATTGGAGAAATCTGTTGGAAGAACTGAAAATGAAACAGGGAACAGGACTTGACATCTTTACCATATAAGCTAAAATGTGATATTTCAGTCAAATAAACTTTAAACAAGTTCATAGTTGAAATTTTGTGCTACATGTATCATTTGGAAAATGTTAGTTGTGATGTTTTATTTTGTTTATATTTACGGAAAACTGCTGTATCTTTCAACTACTTATGTAGAGATCCTTACTACAACCAGTAACAACATTTTTATTTAGAAAAATATAAATATTAGATAGAGTGAATGAATAATGGTCTCTTTTGATGGAAATCTTCTGTACTGAAAAATTCTATAATAGCTCTCAATCCAGGTTTTAAAGTTAGGGAAAATATCAGCATTAGAAGAGGGTAATGAAAGTTCACAAAATCAGAAACTGATTCTGAATGATCTTTTCCTTTATTGGAAAAGCCATTTATTTTTACTAACAACTATAGGTCTAATTGTTGTCAAGTATCCTATGCATAATCCATTTTCATATTTGGGATGGGTTAATAAACTCAGATCTTACCTGGCAGTCCTTGCAGCACAGCCCCTCACTGCACTGGACCCCAGTCTTCAGTGTACACGTCTGGAAGTTACAACAGCTGTTTGGTCCACATTCCTAGGAAGGAGGGACATGTACAAGTGAAATACATAAAGAACAATAATACAAAGTTTGGTAGGAGTTATATTTGCTGGACTGAATTTAAAAACACTAATGTAGGGCCCTTATTTCAAGTCATAACAGAGTAACTGGTACCTCACTTACCGTCCTATCCAACTAAAAAACTGGGGGGAAAGCACGAAGCAACTTTTTTCAGAAATTAGGTAACAGGCAATTTAGACAGATCCTTCAGAGAAGAGAAATAAGGTAAGCCCTAATTCACCAACTTATCTGGAAATACTTCAAGCAGGGCACAATGATCTATCCCAGTTACTTGTAAAGACAAAAATGGCAGTTGCTCAATTAGTGGAGCAGATCATTGTTTTTATTTTGTTTTGTTTTGTTTTTTGGAGAGGTGTTTTTTTGTTGTTGTTTTTGTTTGTTTGTTTTGTGTGTGTGTGTGGGTTTTTTTTTGCTATAGGGCTCCCCAGACAGACATCCCCAGGGGGGATGGCCACACCGCAATCCCTTCTCCTCCATTCTCCTCTTGGGATCTTGGGCATGCAGGCACACACATCCAGCGTGAGTTTAAGCCACTGGGTCCGCGACTCGAACCGCGGTCGACTACATGGGAGTCCAGCGACAGCCATTACGCTAACTGCTGGTCCCATGGGGCAGATAATTGTTGAAAAGTGGGTAGCCTAAAGAAAGAGCCCCAGATTTCTGCAGTGGTCATCCATCATTGTGAGCCTTTAACTGAGCTATGTTTGCATAACAAAGAAAAACTACTAAGGAAACAAAATTCTTTCAGGACATGGAAAGCCAAAAAATCACCAGCACTCGGTAGAAGATATAAGGATTCTGACTAAGTTACAGTCCAAAGTCTTCATTGAACAGCAAGGGTATTGAGTAGAAACTCAGAAAGATCTCATATAAGGTTGACTAACTTCAGGGAGAAAGTTATTCTAAACTACATTTGGCAAGCTTAAAGATAAGTTTCAAAGAGATCAAGTTACTTAACAAGAAATTTATTTATTTTTAAATAAGAAGTAGACATTATGTTGTTTTTTTAAAATTGTTATTAAATTTTTAAAATTAATTTATTATTATTATTTTAAATTTGCTATAAGGCACATGTGTTCATCAGAGACAGACAGAGAGAGAGAAAATGATAAAGCAAGTTGCCAGGTCTGGGACTCAAACCATGGTTGGCCATGTGGAAGTCCAGGGTCCAATCACCATGCCACCTGCTGGCCCTGACAAGCAATTTAAAAGTGACCATAATATATTCTAATACCCTTTAAAGGAGAAAAAAAGAAATAAGACATTCCACATAACAGTTGCAGTATCTAGCTGCCATTTAAAAACACACCTGGGGGAAAATCCACTCCACAGAGAACAGACCAAGTTGCGGGGTGAGCTGCACAGAGAGAGAGCTGCAGAGAGACTGTGACTCATCTCCTCCCACGTGCCTTTAAACTCTCAGGTGTGTTAACTGGGATCTGGAGAGTCCCACTCTTCCTGTTCCCCTCCCTCTATGGCATTTGAACATCCACATAGAGAACGGGACAGGTTGTAGGGTGAGCTGCAGGGACACAGAACTCCAGAGAGACCACAGCTCACCTATTCTCACCAGTGACTTTTGGAGTACCTGGTGCCCTTTGAGACTTCATATTGTTCTGGTCTACGCAACATGCATAGTGCTTCATGCAAATTATATTTCTCCCACTAGCTACATCTTCCAGCTTAGTCTCAGGTACACCTGGTCCAAGCACTTCAAGCTGGTTACATTCACCATTCTCTGATGGAAACATGAGGCCCTCTTCAAAGAACACATCAGAAAAGTGGAATGCATCTTTCCCCCTGACATTACAGAATTAACTCCAGGAAATTAGGAAGAAACATATAATTCATCAGATGACCAGAACCATCAGAGAAGAACAAGAAATATGAGAAACTAAGAGAAAAATCTCTCGCTCAAGGGAAACAAACAACACCTCATTATCCACAGTCAGTACATAGAATTCATGAGAATGTCAGATAAACAATTTAGAATATTCGTTGTGATGAAACAATGAATGCAAGAAAAAAGAGACAATGAGCCCCAGGAGATGCAGAAGTCTTTCCACGATTTCAAAGAAAAACTAGACACCATAAAAAATAATCTAATGGAACTGTTAGAGATGAAGACTATAATACAGGAAATCAAAACCTCCCTTGAAAGTATTAAAAGCATATTAGGGGAACAGCAGTTGGTGTAACGGCTATGTCATTAGACTCCCATGTAGTTGACCATGGTTCAAGTCCCAGACCGAGTGGCTTAAACTCATGCCGGGTGCGTGTGCATGTGTGCCCAAGATCCCAAGAGGAGAAGGGATTGTGGTGTGGCCATCCCCCCAGGGGGTGATTTCTCATTTTCTGTCTCTGTCTCTCTCTGTCTTTCTGGCGAGCACATGCACCCTATAGCAAAAACCTCTCAAAAAAACAAAAAAAGCATAATAGATTATGTAGAGGATCAAATCTTGGATGTAGAAGACAAAACCTCTGACCTAGAAAAATAAATCACCAAAAAGAATGAAAAAATAATTTTAAAAAATGAGGATAATATATGGGAAATACTAGATACCATTAAATGCCCAAGCATCCAAATGATTCATATCCCAGAAGGTGAAGAAACTAATAAGGGTATTAATATTCTATTTCACGGAATCCTGGAAGAAAAATTTTCAAACCTAGAGAAGCATTCAAACATCCAGACCCAATAAAAACATAGGACTCAAATAGAATCAACCCAAGAAGATCCTCTCCATGGCATATCATAGCCAGATTGGCCACAATCGCAGATAAAGATAAGATTCTAAAAATGTCAAGAAAGAAAAATCAAGTTGTTTACAAAGGTTATTCCAGAAAAAGATAAGATTCTAAAAATGGCAAGAAAGAAACATCAAGTTGTTTACAAAGGTTATACCAGCAAGCTAACATGGTACCTACCTCTTGGTGGAAACAATGCAAGCAAGAAAAGAATGGGAAGATACAGTCAAAGTGTTACAAGAAAAACAATTTCAACCAAGATTACTATATTAGCAAGATTATCTTTTAAGTGAGAAGAAAAGATAAAAACATTCTCAGATAAACGAAGACTAAAAAAATTTACCAACATCAGACCAGTTCTTCAAGAAGTACTGAAGAGAGTACAATACCAGGAAAACTAAAGAGAGACAGAAAGAAATAAGAGAAAAAAAAAGTAACCAAGAAAATGGCTAACATAATGGTAGAGACAAGTTCAGAAGTATCAATAAAAATGTTAAATGTTAATGGTCTAAACTTTCCAATCAAGAGACACTGACTGGCTGAATGGATAAAAATCAGATACCCTCTAGCTCTTTTCTAGAAGAAACACACTTTTTTTCTTGCATTCATTGTTTCATCACTACGAATATTCTGAATTGTTTATCTGACATTCTCATGAATTCTATTGTACTGCCTATGGATAATGCATGGATAAAGACAAACATAGATTAAAAGTGAAGGGCTAGAAAAAGGTATTCCATGCAAACAGAAACCAAAGAAGGGCAAGAATTACGATACTGATTTCAAACAAAATAAGCTTTAAGACAAAAACTGTAAGAAAAGTAGGGCATTATATAGTAGAAAAAGGGCTAATTCATCAAGAAAATATAATGATTATAAATATCTATGCACCCAACTGAGGAGCATGCAAATACATGAAGGAAAGGCTGTTAGATCTAAAAGGAGAGATAACAACACAGTAATTGTTGGGGATCTCAACAACCCCACTATCTCCTTTGGACAGATCATCTAGACAAAAAATAAGAAGAGATACAAGATCTAAATGACACCATAAATCTAATGGACTTGATAGACATCTACAGAACCTTCCACCCAAGAACCACAAAATATACATTTTCTTCCCCCTACATAGAACCTTTTCAAAGACTAACCACATGATAGGGCTCAAAACAAGCCTTTACAGATTCAAAGGCATAGAAACTATATCCAGCATCTTCTCGGACTGTGAAGGAATTAAACTTCGTTTTACTTTCAGAAAAAAATACTCATAAAAACACAAACAAATGGGACCAGCAGTTAGAGTAATGGCTATGTGGCTGAACTCCCATGCAGCTGACCGCAGTTCGAGTCCTAGATGAGGTAGGTGGCTTAAACTCATGCCCGGCGCGTGTACATGCGTGCCCAAGACCCCAAGAGAAGAATGGAGGAGAAGGGATTGCAGCGTGGTCATCCCCCCTGGGGGGGGTGATTTCTCACTTTCTATCTCTCTGTCTCTCTCTGTCTTTCTGGCGAGTGCATGCGCTCTATAGCAAAACCTCTCAAACACACACACACACACACACACACACACACACACACACACAAATGGAAACTAAACAATCTACTCCTGAATGACTTCACAACTACTGAAAAAATTAAGACTGAAACCAAAAGATTAATTGAAACCAATGATAATGAGTACACGAGTTTCCATAATCGTTGGGATACCGCAAAAGTAGTCATAAGAGAGAAGTTCATGGCAATTACTGCACATGAGAAAAAGATGGAAAGGTAGCAAATAGACAACCTAACATCATGTCTCAGGGAATTGGAAAAACAACAACAAAAACGTCCAAAACATGCCAGTAGAAAGGAAATAATAAAGATTTGTGCAAAAATAAATGAACTACATAGAAAAAAGAAACCAAAAGTTGGTTCTTTGAAAAGATAAACAAAATTGACACACCATTAGCTAGACTAATTAAGAAGTGAACCAGATAAATCAAATTTGCAATGAAACACGCAATATTACCACAGAAATAACACAACATAAAACATCATTAGTGAATACTATGAGTCTATATGCCAACAAAGAAGAAAACCTGAATGAAGTAAACAAATTCCTGAACACATCTATTCTACCAAAACTGAATCAGGAACACATAGAAAGCCTGAACAGATGCAGAATAAGCAATGACATTGCATCAGTAATAAATAACCTCCCAACAAAGAAAAGCCCATGTCATGTCCTGATGGCTTCACTTCTGAGTTCTACAAAACCTTTAGAGTTAACTCCCATTTTACCCAAACTATTTCTAAAGATCCAAAAGGAAGGAACCTTCCCACATTCGTTTTATGAAGCCTCCATTACCCTCATTTCAAAAATAGGTAAGGACATGACAGAAAAGGAAAACTATAGACCAATATCTCTGATGAATATAGATGCAAAAATTTTCAGCAAGATACTAGCAAATTGTAACCAACAACATATAAAAAAAGATTATACATCAAGACCAGGTAGGCTTTACTCCAGGGATGCAAAGACGGTTCAACATAGACAAAACAATAAAGTAATACACTGTATTAATAGACAGAAAGATAAAAATCATATGATCACATCAATGGATGTAGAAAAAGCATTTGATAAAATACAACATTCCTTCATGATTAAGACTCAACAAAATTGGCTAAAAGGCACATTTCTCAATACAATCTATACAATCTCTAATACAAAACCATCTATGAAAAACCCACAGCTAACATCATACTGAATGGGGAGAAAACTGAAAGCTTTTCCATTAAAAACTGATACAAGACAAGGCTGCCCACTTTATCCACTCCTTTTCAATATAGTGCTGGAAGTCCAAGCCAATACAATCATAAGATAAAATAACAGGCATTCAAATAGGGAAATAAGAGGTGAAATTATCTCTATTGGCAGATGGCATGATGTTATACACAGAAGACCCAAAGATCCACAAAAAGAACTTCTGGAAGTAATAAACAAATACAGTCAAGTGGTAGGATACAAAATCAACATACAAAAATCTATAGCATTTCTATATATGAACAATAAGCAGACTGAGGTAGAACTGAAGAAAGTAATCGCATTTACCATAACCACAAAAAGTATAAGATACATAGGAATAAATCTAACCAAAGAAGTCAAGGACCTCTACAAGGAAAATTATGAGTATCTAAAAAGGAAATTGAAAAATTATATGAAAGTGAAAGGACATCCCATGTTCTTGGATTGGAAGAATGTAATCAAAATGGCAATTCTACTCCAAATAATTTACATATTTAATGCAACCTCACTCAAATTACCAGAGAGATTCTTCACAGATCTAGAAAAGACAATTATAGAATTTGTCTGGAATCATAAAGAAGCCCATATTGCCAAAGAAACCCTGTGCAAGAAAAGTTGAGTAGTAGATATCTCACTCCCAGACCCCAAATATATTACAAAGCTGTGATAATCAAAACAGCATGGTATCGGCACAGAAACAGACACGTTGACCAATGGAACAGAATAGAGACCCCAGAAATAAACCCCAAAACATACAGCCAATTAATTTTTCTTAAAGGGCACCAGTCAATCCAGTGGGAAAAGGAAAATCTCTTTAGCAAATGGTGCTGGAAAAACTGGGTATCCACCTGAATGAAGTAAACAAATTCCTGAACACATCTATTCTACCAAAACTGAATCAGGTACACATAGAAAGCCTGAATAGATGGATCTAGGCCCTTATCACTCAGCAGTAACAAAGATCAACTCAAAGTGAATCAGATATCTAAACCTAAGACATCAAGCTCTAGAACTACTGGTGGAAAATACTGGGAAAACTCTGGAGTAGGCAAGACTTCTTAAGACTCCCAAAGCACAGGCAATAATCACACTGAATGTGGAAGAGATGAAAGCTTTTCCACTAAAAACTGGAACAAGACAAGGCTGCCCACTTTCTGCACTCCTTTTTAACATAGCACTGGAATTTTGAGCCAAGACAGTTAGACAACAGAGTCAAATAAAAGGCATCCAAACAGGAAAAGAAGTAAACTTTTTATCTGAAGATGATATTATGCTATAGAGAAAAATCCAAAAGAATCCATGAAAAAACTCCTGAAAATGATAAACAAATATAGTAAACTGGCAGGATACAAAATCGAAATACAAAAAGCCATACCATTTTTATGCACCAACAATGGACAAACTGAGACTGAACTGAAAAAATAAATGCCATTTACAATAGCCACGAAACCAATAAGATATCGAGAAACAAACCTTACCAAAGATGTCAAAGTTCTCTATGAGAAAAACTATGAAACATTAGAAAAAGAAACTAAAAATGATATAAAAAAGTGAAAAAATCACCCCATGTTCCTGGATTGAAAGAATTAATATAATCAAGATGTCAATCCTACTCAAATTAACCTAAAAATTTAATGCAATCCCAATTAAACTGCAAGAGACATTCCTTGCAGAAATATAAAAAACAATCACAAAATTTGTCTAGAAGCATAAAGGGTTCCATATCACCAAAGAAATACTGTCTAAGGAGAATAAAGTAGAAGGCATCACACTTCCTGACCTCAAAACATATTACCGAGCTGTGATAACTAAAACAGCATGGTATTAGCACAAAAACAGACAGGTAGACCAATGAAACAGAATTAAGAATCCCCAAATGAACCTCAAAGCATATAGCCATCTGATCATTGACAAAGGGCACAAACAACCCAGTGGAAAAAGACAATCTCCTCAGCAAATGGTGCAGGGAGAATTGGATATCCACCTGCAGAAGAATGAAACTGGATCCTCATCTCACGCCACTAACAAAAATTAACTCAAAATAGATTAAGGATCTAAACATAAAACCTCAAACTATAAAAATACTGGTGGAAGGACCTGCAGTTGGTGTAATGGCTATGTCATTGGACTCCCATGTAGTCGACCATGGTTTGAGTCCCGGACCCAGTGGCTTAAACTCACACCAGGCATGTGTGCGTGCGTGCCCAAGACACTGAGAGAATGGGGGAGGAGGGATTGCAGTGTGGCCATCCCCCTGGGTGATTTTTCACTTTCTGTCTCTCTGTCTCTCTCTGTCTTTCTGGTGAGCACATGCACCCTATAGCAAAAAAAGAAAATTCCAAATATATATATATATATATACATATTGGTGGAAAACACAGCAAAACCTCTTGGAGACCTTAGAGGAGGGAAAGACTTCCTAAAGACCTCAAAGTACCAGCAATGGTCCCAAAAGTAGAAAAATGGGGCTATATTAGGCTGAGAAGCTTCTGCACACCAAAAGAAACAATAAGTAGAGTAAGAAGACAGCCCTCGGACAGGAAGACTATATCCACAAACCAGCCTCAGACCGAGGACTGACCACCAGAATATACCGGGAACTCAAGCAACTTATGCACAGAAAAACAATCAATCCAATTAAAAGATGGGAAAATGAGCTGAACAGACAATTTTCCAAAAAAGGTATGTGAACAGCCCAAAAACATATGAAAATGTGCTAAGCATCTCTTATCATAGGGAAATGCAAATCAAAACCACAATGAGATACCACTTAATCCCAGTCAGAATGGCTAAAATTAAAATAATAATAAGTGCTGATGAGGCTGTGGTGAAAAGGAAACTCTCCTACACTGTTAGTGGGATGCATATTAGTACAACCACTTCCGAACATGATATGGAGATTCCTCAGAAAACTACAAACAGAGCTACCACAGGACCCAGTAATTCACTCTTAGGTATTTACCCAAAAGACAGAGAAACCCTCAGTCGGAAAAACACTTGCACACGCATGTTTATCCCAGCATTATTTACAGTTGCGAGGACATAGAATCAACACAAGTGTCCAAAACTAGATGACTAGCTTGAAAAAAAGGGACATAGGAACTCTATGGAATACTACTCAGCCATATAAACAGTAAGACCCTGACATTCGATACAAAGAATGAATATAGGGACCAGCAGTTGGCGTAATGGCTGTGTCGCTGGACTCCCATGTAGGTGATCGTGGTTCAAGTCCCAGATCCGGTGGCTTATACTCATGCCAGGCGGGGATGCATGCATGCCCAAGATCCCAAGAGGAGAATGGAGGAGAAGGGGTTGCGGCATGGCCATCCCCCTGGAGGGCCATTTCTCCATTCTCGCTTTCTATCCCTCTGTCTCTCTCTGTCTTTCTGGCGAGGGCACAGACCCTATAGCAAAAAAAAAAAAAAAAAAGAATGAATATAGAAGACTTAATGCTAAGCAAAGCAAGCCAGACTTTCAATTTCTCCACACATTATATACCAATTGTTGTGCACTATAGCAGAAATGGAAAGCATGCAAAGGGCAATGGGAGATCCTAGAGAATTTAAGGGTAGGCGTGATATGGAGATGGGTAATAGAGTGAGGGAGGGGGATGGGGAAGGGAAAAAAAGTACATTTAATTGACCAAAAAATGAAAAGCTATTTGCTGATGATAATGTATATAGCAATGTCTTTATCTTGACTGATATGAATGGTATTCATGCTGGAAAAAGCAAAGTTGTACACTGTAAAGATAAGTGTGATTAAATAATGTAAATTAAAATGCCTGAAAAAAAAATCTTTTCAACCTATAAAACCTAGACTGTATTTTCTTGTATGTATTTCAACCTGATTTCACTTATTATCAATATTCTGCATGGCACTTAGTCACATTTGAAATACACACCATTTATTAAAAAAGAGAGAGAGAGAGAGAGCTGAGCTAAAACAGCATTGGTGCCCATTTCCTGCGGATCGGACTCACAGCCTCAGTACCACAGTCGCAGGTTTCTTGGTCCTCCACGACGTGGTTGCCACAGGTTGCTGCTTTCATTTGCATTTGAGGCTTATTCCGCAGACAGCTGGCACCCGTATTTGAAATGAAACGTTCAAAGTCACTCACACTGCAATTGCTAAAAGTCTTCACACCACTGGATTGCCTAAAGATGAATTTATACAATGTCGTTGGCAGTATACTTCTGAAAACACAGTACTACATTATATCAATTAATTTCAAACAAGTTAAATGTAATAATAAATGTTCATAGTAAGTGCTTAGAGACCTAAATCATTCTTAGTAGTCATGTGACTTTATTTACTGGACTCCCTGTCCTTTTTTAAGCAAAATTAAGTACAATTCTACAGCAACAACAACCAAATAAGCCGGCTTAAAAATAGCCAGGCGCCACACGGCAGTCCGGCATTAAAGCAAGTGGCCTACGTGGGAAAGGTCCTGCAGCTGAGAGCCTCCCTGAACACGCCAGGCCCCGGCACACAGGCCGGTAAACCAAGCCCGCTGAAATGGGGGGAGGGGGGACCACAGCATGACTACCCCGAAGGGGGTCTGCTCGCTTGCTCGCTCTCTCTCTCTCGATTCTCTCTCATGGAAAAACTAAGTTAATACACTTTAAGTTAATAAACTTAAAAAATTTTTAAATGGACAAAAAAGTTGAACAACCATTATTCTAAATTAAAAACTAATACCCAATGAACAACCAATTTTTATTCAATAGATTATACTGTACTTAGTTCTGAACTTCCTCAAAGCTCTCAGAGAGACTATGTATCTATCAATACACACTTTTACATAATTATGTCCATATACCACTAATAAACATTGTTTCAGATAACATTTCCATAAAATAAGTCTGGAGAAATGTGTCGTCACAATCTGTAAGGCAAGGAGGAAGCTGATATTTATGGAGCAGGTGATAACCCAAATATTCTCTACATTCAATTAGTCCTCATCACAAACCAGGGAGATTGGTCTGATCACCAACATTTTACACGAAGTGTGCTAAAACCCTCGAAACTCAGCCTGTAAATTGACAGGATGAGTATTTGCACATAGTTTGGGAAATTTTTTTTAATTCATATATTTATGGGGTACAACATGATGTTTCGACATATATATATATATATATATATACACACACACACACACATATATATATATATACACACATACATAAGTATACATATACATTGTGAAATAATTAAGCTAATCAACATATTTACTATCTTATATATTTATTTTTTTAACTTCATTTATTTTAATTTGGCCAGAGAAGGACAGAGAGAGACAGAGAGGGGGGGCAGGGGAGTGAGAAAGCAGGCCGACAGGTCCAGGATTTTAACTGTTGTCAGCCATGTGGGAGGTCCAGTGCGCTTAACCACCATACCACCTGCCACCCCCACTACCTTATATACTTATTTTTTGTTGCAAGTACACTTAAAATCTACTCTTCACAATTTTCAAGTATCTACATCATTATTAACTTTGCTCATCATGCTGCATAAATTTACAGTACCCCACATATGGAATCAACCCAAGTTCCTTTGATGGATGAAGGGATAAAGAAAATGCAGAGAAGAGGCCGGGCCTTCAGAAGAAGGTTCCACATGTGCACCGCGCAGTTTTCTATTTTCTGATTTTTTTTTTAAAAGAACAGCAATTACATTTTTAAAAATTTTTTTTGTCTTTTTTTGTCTTTTTGTTGTTGTTTCTCTCTTTCTCTTTCTTTTTCATTTTCCTTTTTCTTGTCTCTCCACCCTCCAATATCCATTCAATGTGTTTTTAGACGGATCTAAGAGCACTGTAGCTAAACATCCAAATACTAATAGGGTTAAAATATTCCCCAATATCTACTGAATCTGCTGCACCAGCGATCACAACAGAACGGCAAAGAGATTCTAGATCACCTCTGTCTGCTTGCTCCTGAACATTCAGGCTGAACTTTAAGAATTTGAAAGAAACACACCATACATCAGATGACAAGAAATCACTGCCGGATCACAAGAAATATGGGAAAACAAGAAAATACCTCTCCTCCAAGGGAAAAGAGTAACTCTTCTTCATCCACAAGCAGTTCGGTGAAAATCATGGAAATGTCTGATAAGGAATTCAGATCATTCATAATGTCAAAGCTAACAGAGATGGAAGAGAAGAGAGATAATGAACTACTAAAGAGAAAGGAGAAAGAGATTGACGAGTTCCAAGAGATGAGGAAATTCCTGCAAGATCTAAAAGTGGAATTACACACTTTACAAAAGACTCAAACCGAACTGCTAGAGATGAAGTCTATAATACAAGAAGTCAAAATCTCCCTGGAAAGCATTAAAAGCAGACTAGATCATTCAGAAAATAGAATCTCAGATGTAGAGGAGAAAATGGCTGGCCTAGAAAAATCCACCATGAAGGCTGAGAAAATGGCACAAAAATTTGAGAATAATATGCGAGAAGTACTGGATACCATCAAACGTCCAAATATCCGGATAATTGGCATTCCAGAAGGTGAGGAAACCCATAAGGGCATTGATAATCTATTCCAGGAAATCCTGCAAGAAAACTTTCCAAACCTAGAGAGGCATTCAAAGATCCAGTCCCAGGAAATACAACGGACCCCAAATAGAATCAACCCTAGAAGATCTTCTCCAAGACACATTATAGCCAGGTTGACCAAAACTGCAGACAAAGACAAGATACTAAGATTAGCAAGAGAAAAACATCAAGTTACCTACAAAGGACATCCCATCAGGCTAACAGCAGATCTCTCATCAGAAACAATAAAAGCGAGGAGAGAATGGGAAAATATATTCCAAGTGTTAAGAGAGAAGCAGTTTCAGCCAAGAATACTGTATCCGGCAAGATTATCTTTCAGGTGGGAAGAAAAGACAAGAACATTCTCAGATAAACAAAACCTGAAAGAATTTACCAGCACCAGACCAGACCTCCAAGAAGTTCTCAAGGATGTGCTGTATCAGGAAAACTAAACGCAGATACATGGAAATAAGAGTCCAAAAACTGAGAAAGTAGCTAACTTAATCATAGGGACAAGTCTGGAGTTGAATACTATATCCCAGAATTTAATCAGGAAAATTGAACCAGAACAGAAGATAAAAGTATATGAGACTGATAGGTTCATGCACCTACCATTTGAACAGAATCCTAACCTGTTTCCGGGCTTTAAGCAAAGTTCCTTGGCGGTTCTTTGATTTAAGTTAAAACTGGTTTTCTTAGTAGTAACGAGGGAACTCACCTTTGAAAGTAGTCAGGTTATGTAGGAAATTGTGTGATCAATGCAATGTGGGTGGGAAGGGAATGGAGGACAATTTTGGACACTAGAGGTGGTGTGAGAGGAGGGTGGGAAGGGACAGAGGGTCAGAAAGAGGGGTGGAAATAATTCTAGGAACTAGACATGGAAAATTTTTTATAATGTGCATGATTGAGTCACTATGCAGTGTGTACTGGATGGGAGATCACATTTTGTGTGCTTTGATGATGCTTAGGGAAGGAATGTAAATTGAGTTACAAAAAAAAAAAGTTTCAGGGAAAAAAAATATATATCTATTCAATGACTGCAGTAAGATATGTAGCCCCAGCTAGGTGCTACTTTATAGGATGTGTAAAGTTAGACTTGTGTTCATGGAAATGTGTCACATGTGTTTGCTAGGAGGGTATTTGGATTGATGAGCTATGAGGGTATTTGGATTGAATAGGGTCTTTGGTGATTCAATAAAATGTGGGGGGAAAACAGTATAGAAAGCAAACATAGATACCACCAGAGACCGTGTGGGAGGAGAGTGGGAGATGGCAGAGGGTAAGAGATAGGGAATCAAGGATGGGGGAAAAAAAGCAAAACATACAGAAAACAAGAAATGGAAGATCACTTGCTAATAATAACATGTTTGTTGATATGCTTGATTGAGACAATATACAGTGTACTCTGGAAAAAAAAAAAGAATAGTCAGATGGCCTAGATGATGTACAGTGAATGAATGCGAATAAATAAATTGAACAAAAATAAAAACGAAAATGTGGTATATAAATGTGTACACAATGGAATACCATTTGGTCTTTTAAAAGAAGGAAATCCTGTCATTTGCCACCTAAATAATATCATGTTCGATGAAATAAGCCAGGCACAGAGAAAGACACTGTATAATCACAATGATGTGTAGAATCTAAGAAAATCAAACTCAGAAATGGAGAGAGTAGCATGAGGGTTACCAGGGACTGAGAGGCGGGGGAGGATGGATATTGATCACATGGTACTGATAACTTCAAATTCAGGTACCTCACAATTTACCTGTGAGGGCCAGCAGGCACCGTGGTAGGAGGAGATGGAGAAAAAAGGATTGTGGCATGGCCATCCCTACTGGGGGGTAATCTCTTACTTTCCCTCTCTCTGTCTCTGTCTCTGGTGAGCACACACATGGCAAAAATTCCAATTCAATCTTAATTTATATTTTACTGTAAACCATACATTTTGATGACCTTAGCATAAAAATTTAAATTAAAAAATATCTTAATTTTAAAAATTGTGTAATACCATTGCTATGGTTCTAAATGAACATTTTAACAATGCTCCCCTGTTTCTAAAATAAGTACATGGAGAAGGATGAAGTGAGCCATCCCAACAAAATATAATCCCTAATTGTTCACCTTTTTGTTGCCTACAATTACAGTTCTTAATACAAGAATATGTGTTCCCAATAATTATTTTTAAGCAATTATCTGGAGCTTTCCCCTTTGTTTACTTGAGGTTTTACATTCTACATTCTAGTGTTATGTTAATTTTATTTGCAAATTATTTTATAAAAGCTTGTTGGAACCGTGGTAACTAGCCTGGAGTGTCGAGTTCAGAGAAGAGAAAGTGGTAGAAGGATGGGAAGAATAGTTCTGTTCACTTCTGTTCTTCTTTCTTTCTTTTTTAAGAGTTTTGCTCTAGGGCACATGCACTCACCAGAAAGACAGAGAGAGACAGAAAGTGAGAAATCACCCCCCAGAGGGGATGGCCACAAGACCTTCTGCCCCACCTCCTCTTGGGATTTTGGGCACACATGCACATGTACTCAACTTGAGTTTCAAGCCGTCAGGTCTGGGACTCGAACTGCAGTTGACCATGTGGGAGTCCAGCATGCAGCTGACCATGTGGGAATCCAGCTCCTTGTTTTTGTAACCCTATACCAAGATTTTAATTAAGAGATCCTGGCACAATGATAATTTAAATCTATCCTGGTTACTTGCAACATCACAACAACTGTATGATGTAGCAATCATGACCATCATTTTTCAGATGAGAAAACTAAGGCTTAGAAAAATTAGAGAAAAAGTTAAAGATACCAAAGCCCACGTTCCCCTCAAAGTATTCCATAGCCCATAATGTTATCCTCTTCCCCAAACAAACTTCCATAGCGTAATGAAACTGGTCCTAGCAAGGAATGTGGAGATAAAATAATTCAATGTCTTTGAATAACTGATAAACCCAAATTCCTTCCAAAGTGCAATGAGGACCCAGCAGATGGCATAGCAGTTCCATCACTGGACTCCCATATGGCCGACTGCAGTTTGAGTCCTCAATATGGCGGTTTCAAAATCATGTTGGACACGTGTGCACTCAGGACCCAGGGAGGAGATCCCAGGAGGAGAATGGAGGAGAAGGGATTGCGGCGTGGCCACACCCCTGGGGATGATCTCTCTCTCTCTCTCTCTCTCTCTCTCTCTCTCTCCTTCCCTCCTTGGTGAGCACACACACTCTAAGGCAAAAAAGTCTCTAAATTTTTTTTTTTAAATAAAAAAGATGCAATGAGATCCAGAGTCTACCATGACCATGAGTTTTCCAGGTTGCAATATTCATGCCTGTTGCCATTTTCTGCACTCCTTCCTCCCTCCACTTCTAAATTCATTTGTCTGTGCAGACTGTCATGAAACTGAAGGCTCAAGACACAAGCTACTCAATCAAGGGATGGTTATCCTTGGTTGGTTTTAAGGGCACGCTCCCCCTCCTCATGATCCTTCAATATAAGATTAAATGTTCATATTTTGTAGTGAATTTGCTCCATATATATAGTTTATGTTTAAGTAAATACTAACTTTTTATACGTCACATATTTGAAACAGAACAATCAATCAATCGATATTGTTTACGACTTACATGGCTTCCGGATGCATTATGCAGACAACCTCTGAGCAGTGACAGCTTCGTGGGTCATCATACGACATGCCCAGGCTGAGTCCCAGCATCTGGGTGATAATCACTGCGAAGGCTTCCAAAGTTAGCTCCTTGTAATACTACAATCACAATGAACAAAATCCAAAGGAAAGAAAATTCACTGATGAGTAATTTAGAAATCATAAATTTCTTATTTTCACCAGAGTGTACATAAGCGCACCAGAAAGACAGAGGAAGAGGGAGAAAGCTTCCTCTAACGGGGCGTGGTCATGCCGCCACCCCTTCTCCTCTATTTCTCACCCCATTGGGATCTGGGGTGTACATGCACACATAAACACCCACTGTGTTTTTCAGGCTACTGGGGCCAGGATTCAAACCACACAGTCTTCCATGTGTCTAATTCTTAACATTTTGCATTGATTTATCAAATACTTAAGAACAGGGAGGCAACGCATGAATGGCACAAAGAGCGGTGGTATTATCTGTTGGAGATATTTCGTAGTTTTATCAACGGTACGAGGGAGAGATGCTCACCTGCTGGAATATCCATCTTGTAAGACAAATAATAATGTGACCGAATGTATGGAAGAAAACGAAATGAAAGAAAAAAATTTAAAATAAAATAAAAAAGAATAGGGGCCAGCCACGGCATGGCAGTTAAGGCGGCTGGATCCCACATGGCCAGCTGTGCAGCTCCAAGTCCCAGAAACAGAAGCTGGAAGAACAAACCAGGGTGCGAGTCTCGAAAGGAGGAATAAATGGAGATGGGATTGTGGTGTGCCGCTGCCCATGGGGAACGCTTTCTCACTTCTGCTGTCTCCCACGAGCACATGCGTCTTCCGGCAAAATTAAAAACAAACAAAAAAAAAAGAATGGGAAGATACAGTTCCTTGGACAGGTAAGAAGCAAAAGCTTCTTTTAAGAAATTTCACTGAAATATAAGCATATTGAGTCTACATCAAGCTTTGCCATAATGTAAGAACTGAACACCTATTACATCTTAGGTAGCTGCCGTAACAGTATAATAGAAGGGCTGCTTCTCTCTAATAAAGTTGACATGAGACTTTAGGTGATATGGACCATAGTCTTCAACTGGCCTGATTTCTTACAGGAACTTTGATATTCACTTTAAACCAGACGAGCTCTTCCAGCTTGTGAAGTGGCCACAAAGCCCAGTTATCCAATTTAAATGGATGCGCCTTCTGCTTCCTGCTAGGACCCTCAGTGACAAGTGGCTGGTACCCAGAGAAGCTCCTCCCCACTCCCCCCCAAAAAAGCAGACCCTTTAGAGCCAGCACCAAGCCTAGTATTTAAGGGAGCTAGATGCCTCATGGCTGACTATGGTTCGAATCCTGGACCCAGCAGCTTGAAAAACACCAAGCTTGTGTGTGTGTGTGTGTGTGTGCATCCCCAAAAACCTAGCAGGATGGGAAATGGAGGAGAAGGGATTGAGGTGTGACCATGCCCCACATCAGAAGTACTTTCTCCTTCTCACTCTGTTTGTCTCTGGCAAGCACACAGTGCCTTCTGGCAATTGAAAAAAAAAATATATATATATATATAATATAAATGAACCCTTAAATAGCATTCTTAGATTATGTTATGCTTCATACTTCAACAAGTACACAGGTAACTTCCTTGCCAAGGAGAACTAGGACGCTGGCAACTCATGAATGCAATGACCATGATTTCTCAAGTTATCACCGAAGCTGGCCTAAGGTAAGGTGCAGGAAGGGGGCCATTGCATTGCTATGGTGACAATAGCAATAATCAAAGTTTGGTGGTTAAACGGCCTCTTTGCACATAATGAAAAACAGAAAGAGAGAGCCACGAATAAGCAAATGAAAATCAAACAGGCCATTGGAAAGCCTCTGCAGCAGCACTTAGGTGACCCCTCAAGGGCAGAGGCTGTGGATTACTTAGCTCAGGAACAAGCCCAACCCACCAGACTTGGTGGGAAAAGCACGAACATCTGGAACAAGAGGGGAAAATTGGAGGAATGTGGACAAGTACCTCTTCTGCCCTCCACGGCAGAGGAAGCTCTCTCCAAACAATGGGAGAGAACACATTCTAATGACAATACCTGGGACATTCGTCTCACTACCCTTCACTGCCTCCAGACCCATTTGAGAATTACATCTAAACAAGATCATAAAGGAGAAATATAAATGTTCTACTCCTAGAGGGGATAATTTATACTTTGACAAAGTCTGATTCAAGAGTACGAAATAGAAGCCTGAACTGAGTGGCTTGCCGGAGAATCCATGTTTAATGAGCCTACTCAAAGCAGGGGTAGGTAATGTTAATATTCTACCAGATGACCAGATAAAGTTAGACTTCAGGGGGACCTACTGTCAGTGAGAACAAAACTCTGGAACTGTCCGTATGCTGTATGGTAAGAAAGTATCGGTTTTCAGGAATGTGGTCATGGGGAGTGAGTCTATTTCTTACAACCCATTCAGTAATCACTCCTACTCAAAACACCTGAAAGGGCTGGGAGGACATTCCTCTCCCCATGACATTAATAAATATTGGTGGAAGGCACACTAATAACGTCCAAGATCTTTGCTGGTTGTTTTCTGAGTGGTAGAGATGATGGTGGAAAAAAGAACAGTGGAAACTGGTTCTCTGAGATGAACGGGAGCAGTAAGACCAGGAGTGTGGCGGCCTATGTGTTCCCGCCTACCTAAGCCGAGGTGGGGGTCATTACCACAGGAAGTCAGATGGGGTCAGTGTTTGGACTTGCCAGGATGGTGGTAATTCATTATTCCAGGCCTGATGGCAAAAACTTAACGTGGGTTGCTGTCACGCAGATCCCTGCACTTAAACCAACTCAGAGCCTAAGGAAATCTCAACTAAACAGAGTACTTCTGAGGAAGGACCCTCCCATACAGTCACGGGTGAAACTGATTATTTCCCCAGGTCTTCCCCGGGGGATCTATGACACTTCATCCAAATGACTTACAGCCAGGAAAAGGAAATATCTAGGACTTCTGGGCTTACTGGATTCTGATTCAGAACTGAAATTACCCTAGAAAACTGAATACCACTTTAGTCCAATAGTTAGAGTGCGGCCTTATGGATGTCAGGTGGTCAAGAGGATCTTGTTTCAAGTCTGTCTAATAACAAATCCAAGAGTACTACAGGTACAACCTACTACTATTTTCCAAATCCCAGAATCGTAGTTATAATAGAAATGCTCTCAAAATCCTAATGCTGGTCCCCTGGCCAACATGGTGAGAGCTATTACAATACAGAGAGCCAAGAGGACCTTGACGTGGTCCCGAGACAACAAACCAAAAGGAATATGGCATCCCTGGGGGAGCTATTAGTACCACCGTGAAAATCTGAAATTGTAGGAGTGATGGCGTATAATACATCGTTTTTCAACTTGGCTTGTCTGTCTGATTCAAAAGCCAAGAGATGGAGAAAAACTGTAAATTACTGCAAACTTAATTTGGTGGTGGTGGCAGACACATGGGCAAGCCCCACTGTGGGACATTTACAAAAGAGTCTTTGGCAACTGGTATGTAGTGACTGACCTACCAATTTCCTTCTGTATGCGCCAGCAGCAAAAATAATCAAAAGAAATTTTCTTCAATAAGGGGAGAGTAGCATGGGGACAGTCTATCGTTCCATACCTTTCTTCACGACTCTGTTACCTCTCCTCTCCTACTCTGTGATAATACAGCTTAGAGAGACCTTGATAGTCTTTATAGATGCAGGACATCACGCTTGCTCCATTATCTGCTTGGCGATATGCTGACTAGACTTGGTGTGCAGGAAGCAGCAAGTACCGCAAAGGCCGTAGTAAAATCCATGCATGCGGGAGCATGGGAGATGAGTCCTGCCACTGTTCACAGCCTGCCACCGTGGTGATGGTCTTAGAGATGCACTGCTCTGAGATGCATCAGGACATACCTTCTAAAACTACACCCAAGGGCGCGTGCTCTATACAGCTCGCTACCACACAGGAGGAACTACAGGCGATGGCCTTGTTTGGATGTTAGAAGACACGTCTGCCGCCCTTGGAAACGCCTGCCCTTAAACATTTGCCGGATGTTCTGTGAGCGGCTCCTGACTTGATGCTGATACGAGAAAGGCTGAAAACCTGGCTAAGATACTGAGTGGCCGTGGCCTGAATGCCTCATTGTGAAGTGGACGTGAGCTGAGTCACAAACCACACGTTGCATGCTCACAGCAACACTACCTTGAACAGGTCTAGAAACAACAAGCAAACTGCACAAGCAGCTGTCTCGGCCTTGATGACCCGACACACTCCTTTTGCAACTTCTTGCACAACTCACTTGCTCTTGATGACTGAGCAGTACCCACTGTGAAGAGGAGAGAAGAAAGCATGGGTCTTGTCTATGGCTGGGTCAGCAAGATAACCCCAGCAGCAGCCAGAGGTGGGCATTACAGCCTCATTCCAAGGCCCAGTGGGCATCAGCCCAGGCAATACCTCTGGCTGTTTACTTTGCTTTCAAGGAAAGATGCCAGATTACACGTATTTTCTTAAATGTTCATATGTGTGCTTAAATTTAACATAACTAACATAAATTATTCCACATAAGTTAAAAAAAAAAAAGGACTTAAACTTCTTGAGTTTTTTGTTTGTTTTATTTGGGTTTGGGTTTTGATTTTGTTAGTTTTTTGCCATAAGGTGCACTCATCCAGGAAAGACAGAGAGAGAAATGAGAATTCACACCAACCCCCCACCCCCCGGGGCGATGTCCACATCCCAATCCCTCTCAGGATTTGACATGCCCACTGTGATTGTTCAAGCTGCTGGGTCTGGAACTCAAGCCGCCGTCGGCCACATGAAAGTCCAACACCCTAACCACCATGCCACCTGCTGGCCCCAAGGATGAAAAATGGCTCAACATGCTACATCACTTTTCAATGATGCATTTAATTTTACCAATGATCTTTTATATGCAAACTGTTATAAATACTATATATGTGTATATACACACACATATTATGCATAAAAGTTTCTTTTAAATATTGTCTTTCAAAAGTTCAAAATGTTTTAAAGGATTTTTATTGCAGTTTTGTTTGTTTTGATTTTAAAACTACTTTGTCTGTAAAAATATCTCCAGTTTTATGTCTACAAGCAAAACTCTATTTGGGTTACAGAAATTTCCTTACAGATAATTTTTCATAATACACTATTCTACCGTATATAGTGAGAAATGCATATTAATTACAGCACTTTTATTCCTATTCCTACTTTAACATCCAAGTACAGTTAATCATAATAATATATTTGTTCTATAAAATACTTTTCCTTCTACACACATCAAAATTTTGATAGTAATGGAAAACAAATGCAATCTTTAAATGTAGGCATAAATATATACAATGTATGCTATTATGTTAGATGATATTTAAATGCGTAATTTAAGATTAGTAAGATTAAGTAATTACATACCAAGGCAATTCCTGCAGAATAGCGGTCAATACACATCTTTCCAGGGACTGTCGCTCCCACATAATCTGGATAATCCCTATAACTAAATAGATAAGGGTACATTTGTAATTATTTTTAATGAACAACTGAAATGTAAAAATTAAGAATTTAAGTCTGTAGTTTGAAAAATCCTAGTCTGAAGCAAATTAAGATACAGTCTTTCCATATGTCATTAAATGTTTCAAATTTGAAGATATTCTTAACTAAATTATATTAATTACTCTATATATTTCTAAAACATATCTAATGGATTCAAGTTTTTGAGGGCTTTACTGTTCTTGTCACATTTGGCCTAGATTACCAGGGCCTTTGATCAAACATCTGACCATAAACACTTTGTTGAGTGACAGTGACAAACGGCTTTAATGTATGGACCAAAATTTTTCACTCCCATGCACCCCCTGGGAGGGATGGCCATGCCACAATTCTTCTCCTCCATTCTCCTCTTGGGATTTTGGGCACGCATGGACATGTGGCCAGCATGAGTTTTAAGCCACCACAGGGTCCAGGACTTGAATTGGGAGTCCAGCAGTGTAACCATTACACCATCTGCTGGTCCCAGGATCAACATTTTAACAACATTAATTTAGCCAATCACAGAATATAGGGCATCTTTCCATTTATTTCTGTCTTTTTCTATTTCACTCAATAGTCTATCATTTTCAGTGTACATATTTTTCAACTCCTTGGATAAATTTATTCCTTCATAGTTTTTGATATCATTCCTGGGTTTGATAAATATCTTCCTCAAATACTCTATCAGAAATATCATAATAATTTTGAAATACAGAAATCTTTCCTTTCAGATCAGGAACGAAACAAAGATACTTGCTATCACAACATCTGATCCCTACAATTCAGTAGCCTAAGCCAATACAATATGGCAATCAATGGTGTACGTATTCTATCCAGAGAAATCAAATTATTATAATTTTCAGATATAATTATGCATTCAGAAATTAGAAAATCTCAACAAATAAATTATTGAAATTAAAAAATAAACATACACAACACAAATAACAAATGCTGATGTAATCTTACTAATCTAAGGACTGTATGTAATAATAATTTTAAAATATTGGCTTATCAATAGTCACAAAAAAAGTATCAAATCAAGGAAAGATGTCAAAAATAGTAGAAACTGAAAGGAGTGTGACAGGGAGTACGTAGAAACTCTGTTTTTTGGCTTATTTTTTCTGTAAAACTAATACTGCTCTACTCTGTTAATTTAACATTGGACTAATTCATAGTTACAAAAATTAACATCCAAGTAGCCTCAAAAATATTATTAAAATACATAAAAGTATATTATTTATATTAGCACAAAATAATCAGACTTAGACATAAAACTAATTGTAAGACCACTGTAGAACATCTCAAAGATTTCTGACACTTAAGAAAGGCTTCGAAAAAATGAAGGGAGGTATGATAATCAATGATTGGAATATTCAACATTATAAATACACATGAACTGGAAGACTCAACAATATGGATAAGCCAGTTTTCCCCAGACTGATACAAAGAAATTGCTTTAATCTCTATAAAAATCCCAGCAGGTTGTTTATAGGATTTGATAAATACATGGCAAATGTGCTAGTTATCCATGTGGCAGAAAATAATGTACCTCTCTTTTATATTATATAGAAATTAGTCAAAGATGTATTGAAGACTCAATTATAAAAAGCAATACTACTCTCCCCCCAAAAGCCTAGCAGCCTAAAATACAGAGCTGAAAGACACTTTCTTCAAGGAAACTCAAAAGTGAGAAAGAAAAGATTAACAAATTTAGCCATATGAGATGTAAAATTTTTATGCACCAAAAATAAAAGAAAGAAATAGGTTTATAGAATAATTACAGATATGGAAAAAGTGTTTGTTATGCTGATAAACAAAAATCCCTAACAAATTACAAATGTATATGCCATGAGAAGGCAATTACAGGACAGGTCCGAATCTTCAACAAGCGTGTGAGAATACCCTCAAATCCACTAGTCATCAGACAAAAGCAAATTAAGATAACAATAATGTTCATTTCTATCCAGTACACTGGCAGAAAATGAAGAGCCATAACACAGAGATGCAAAGGAAAGAGTCATCTCACAGGTGCAAAATGAAACACCGGCATGCCAACTTAAGAATTTATGCACAGATTTATTGAAAGAGATTTGCTAGTTATTGTTAGTAAATTTAATATGAATAAAATTATAAGTATGTAGCTATAATTTATCACTAGAAGACCAACATTTTTAAATAACGCAGAAATATCAGTAGGACAAAATATTTGTAACCTACATTGCTACTCTTTTGGTCAAAGCACATAATAAAAATACAACCTCCACCAGATAAATCCTGTTTCTTCATGTAGTAGTTAAAAGTATGAGCTCTACAAACTGTGGGTTCAAACCCCAAACACACCACCAGATGTAAGAGTACTAAAATAGCCTAACTTCCTGAAACCTCAACCCCTTCATTTGTAAAAGGTGGATAAGTATAGGAATAAATGTTAGTAATCTGTTTTTTTAATTGCCTGACAACCAGAGAGTATGCAAGGCTGAATAAAGCATAAATCGCCAAAGTCTAACAGTCAGAAAGGAATAAAAACTCCCTAAATTAAACAACACGATTATCACAGATCTTTGTTTATTTTCTAAAAATACTGAAACGTCATGCTTACATTAACAGATATGCAACATCATGAGGCCTGAGGGTAAGGTAAGTCTGTTTCCATTCTAAGAATCTATGCAATAAATCATCTGCCTCACCAGCTGTCGGGATCTTATTGTAATCTGACCACAACTCCAATGATGACAGCACGACAGTAACTTTAAGTTGGGTAAACATCTAAAAACAGAAGAGATAAGTGAATGCTAAATTAATGTTTACATTATTTTATAATAGCCTAGAATGAAGTTAATGTTTTCACAAATCTACACTCAGTTTATATGGATGACTTAATTATTTGGAAACACTAGATCAAGGTCATGCAAATTAAAATTTCGAAGCAAAGAATTTTTCTAAAATGAAAAAGAGAATACTTACGGAATTTATAAGGCCAATAATTTCAATGACTCTATTCATTACTATCACGCTATCGGAGCCCAAGTAATCATACTGAAAAACAGAATTAATTTTATATTTAAATACAATTTCTACTGTAATGTACTTGAGATTTTTTTCTCCAACTACTGTTAAAGGTTCAATGCTGCTTTGGGGTTCGACATTTCAAAATAAGACATTCACTAATTGTGGCAAGCAGATGGCATCGTGGTTCAAGTCCCGAACCTGGTGGTTCCACCGCCCCTACCATGAGCCCATGTACCCTATAGCAAACTTAAAACTACTACTAATAAAAGTGATAAATAAAATTAAATAAGTAATTCTTTTTTAAAAAGACATTCACTAATGAAAAATGAATATAAAAACTGGATCACTTATATGTTGCTGATGGTAATGTAAAATGGTAGAATCGCTCTGAAAAATAATTTGGCAAGTTTTTTCAAACCAAATAATGGACTTACTATATGACCTGGCAACTGGCTCCTGAACATTTATCCCAAAGAAAAAATACTTACAGCCACCCCCCCAAAAAACTATATATGAAGGTCCATAACAGCTTGATTCTAATAGCCAAAAACTAAAAGCAACTCATATGCCCTTCAATGGTTAGGTAGCTGACAAACTGCAGTACATTCATACCACAGAACTGTACTGATGGGACTAGAAAGGACTGAACACTGTGGAGATGCAGGACAGCTTGCATAAAGCTCGAGAAAATGGCATTGAATGTAAGAAACAAGCAGACAAGCAAACAAAAAAATCCTCAAAATGATATATACTTCATGGGGACCAGCAGATGGCATAATGGCTACATTGCTGGACTCCCACATGGTCAATTGCGGTTTGAGTCCTGGACCCAGCGGCTTAAAATCTCAAGCTGGATGTGTGCGTATATGCCCAAAATCCCAGGAGGAGAATGGAGGAAAAGGGACTGCAACGTGGCCACCCTTGGGGGGTGATTTCTTGCTTTCTGTCTCTCTGTCTCTCCAGAAAGCACAAGCATCCTATAGCAAAAATACGTGTGTGTGTGTGTGTGTACACACTTCATGTAACTTTATTCAATATTTATAGAAATCATAAAGAGAGAGAACAGCTTAGTAGTTGCCAACGGTTAAGAAAGTGGTGGAGGGATGAATGCAGTTAAAAAGTTACAGCCGTAAGGAAGCCTTGTGGGAAGATACTGCTGAGAGTCCTGATTGCGGTTGGCAGTTACACGAGACTGCCTGTGATACTCCTGCATAAAGCCACCTACCTACGGACACCCCATGTGTCTTCACTGCATGCTCTCTTCCCAGTAACTATCCAGCTCATGCTCAATAAACTTAAGTAGATGAAAAAGAAATCAATTTATAAGTCCTTCTCATTCAGCCTCATCAGAGCTTTAAAAGTGGTCCCTTTATTTCTATTGCTAACACCCCTAATATATGATTTTCACCTTATTTACTTAGAATAGCCTTTTACATGGTTCTTCCTTGGCCGATTTTCCCACCAGTGATCCAGCTCCGACGCTACTACCAAAATGACAAGTCTAAAGTGAAGGTGTAAATACATGCCTCCCTTGCTTAAAATATTTTAATGACTTTCCGTTGTCTTTAGGATAAAATTCAAACATCTTATCAATCATGTAGTTCATCTACTTCCAGGTCCCTTTTTTAACCTTACGTGTTAGTTAAACTAAGCTTGCCATTTCCTGAAAGGATCTCCTCTTGCACTCGCCTGCGGCTATAAAGAAAGTTTCCACACAGTGTCTTCCCAGGCCTACCGCTCACCCGTTACCCGCTTCTTGTATTCATTGCATGACCCACTAAAATATACTCGTCTTTTCATTGCAGGGGGTGCGTGTGAACTGGCTCGAGTTCCCCAGTGGCTTGAAAATCATGTCGGGTGCGTGTGCACACAGGTCCAAGATCTTAGGAGGAGAATGGAAAAGAAGGGATTGCATGGCCATCGCCCTTGTGGGGTGATTTCTCACTTTCTTTCTCGCTGTCTCTCTCTCCCCAATGAGTGTACATGCCCTAAGGCAAAAGCTCAAAAAACAAACCTGTCTCGGGACCAGCAGTTAGTGTAATGGCTATGTCACTGAACTCCCATGTAGTTGACCATGGTTCGAGTCCTGGACCCAGTGGCTTAAACTCATGCTGGGTGCGTGTGTGTGCGTGCCCAAGATCCCGAGAGGAGAATGGAGGAGAAGGGATTGTGGCATGGCCATCACCCCTGGGGGGTGATTTCTCACTTTCTGTCTCTCTGTCTTTCTCTGTCTTTCTGGCGAGCACACGTGCCCTATAGCAAAAACCTCTACAAAACATAAAAATTTTTAAAAATCTGTCTCTTCAACAGCAATCATCTTCTGGCTGCAGGCCTTGCAATAGTTGGACAGTAATAAAGCCTACATTTTAAAACACCCATTTGCAGGGCCAGCAGATAGCATAACGGCTACGTTGCTAAACTCCTATGTTGTTGACTGCGGTTTGAGTCCCGGAACCAGTGGCTTAAACTCACGCCGGGAGTATGTGCATGCATGCCCAAGATCCTGAGAGGAGAATGGAGGAGAAGGGACTGTGGCATGGCCAACCCCCCTGGGGGGTGATTTCTCACTTTCTGTCTCTCTGGCTAGCACACACACCCTGTAGTAAAAAAAAAAAAAAAAAATCAAAACTCTCCAAAAAAACACAAATGACTGTTTAATTGGCACTATATAGCTTACAAAACCTGGAAAAGTTTTTTTAAAATAACTCTCAAAACTTTATAACACAACCCTGAAACAAAAGAATTTTCAAGTTCACAATGTGCCCTACAGATTTACTAGAAAAACCTCAATTTTTTTCTCAAATATCTCAGTACCTCAACTTTCTCTTCAATGTTCCCTTTGCCCTTTTCCCTGTACTCTTCTCAATAAATCATGTCCTTTCATACCCTTCTCCAAATCCCGCCAGCCCTTGGCTTCCTGACCAGCTCTTCATCCCTAAGAACGCGGCTGGCAGTGAGCACGGTTCGTACCCTCCATGGTGTTCCACAGGCATGGCGATCACATGCTTATCACCAGAATAAAATGGGAAAAGTATATTTCCGCCCTCTTTTTGGACATCTGTCATCTATCGGGGAAATGAAGCCCTACCTGGTTGACAGGAGACTGTTATCGTGGAGAGATCCTGAAGTTTAGAGGCCTTCGAATTGCTTATGGGAATCTTCTTGGGATTTGGGTCACACATGCACACATGCCTGACATGATTTTTAAGCTGCAGGCTCATGCAGTCAGCCACGCGGGATGCAGTGTCCTAACCTCCATGCCACCCGCTGGCCCAGTCCCCAAAACACGTGATGGGCTGAAACATTACCTAGACCACATGTTGTTCTTTAAGACTTCCCTAAAATAGGACTTTGACTAAGTATCACCATTTGAAAAAAAAAAAAAAAGTGTGGCTTAAGAGAGGCCCTAAACATGTGAAGTACCAAAGGAGAAGAAAAAAAATCACTTTTCTACAGTATTATTATGTAAAGATGCAAAATAAAACATTTCTAATAAAACTGGTGTAACATTCACCATCTGGTTTTTCATTTGCACATTGTTCCTTAACTTTATTTCTTCCAAGAAAGAGAGAAAGAGACCGGCTCAAACAGGGTCATCGCTCTGCAATCCACCTCCGTCTCGCCCAGCCCAGACCACAGGTGTGTGCACACTGGTCATGCACCAAATGGGCCAGGGACGTCAACTCAGGACCGCCCCCTGCGGGTCTGGTGGTGTTACTGCTACACCACTTTCTAGCCTGGTTTACACACTGCTCCACTCTCCCCTCTAGGACACGAAAAGAAGAAGATGGGAATCTCTTAGTTACTCTCTAACTAGGGATAATTATACATTTACATGAAATATTTAAAAATAAAGAAAAGGCAAAACACATACCAAAGTTTTGTCCACCACAATATGTATTTCTAGATAAAGAGGAAATAATTCTGGAACAACTGATTCTGGCTAGGAAAAAAAAAAAAAGAAGAAGAATGTAAAACTTGAAATTTTTAGTAATTTATTTATTCTGAACTCTTTATTAAAGCTGTTGCCAAAGCACTTTCAGGATATAGTAGGATGTTTGCTTCTCACCATTGGTTAATATCAATGTATAGTGCTTTAAGTATTATGGCAATGGAGTCAAGTAATAAGAACATTGGTTATAATTTTAAATCACTCACGAGATCCACAGCTTCCAACTGTAAGCAAAGAGCAGAACACCAACCATTTCTTTTTAAAATATTTATTTTATTTTATTTGTTATTATTATTATTTAATTTGATGAGAGAAAGAGTGAGAGAAAGTGAGAGAGCAAGCCACCAGGTACAAGAATTGAACCATGGTCGGACATGTGGGAGTTCAACACCTTAACCACTATGCCACCTGCTGGCCCCAGAACACCCAGCATTTCTAACCATCTATTCCATTTGCATATGAAAAATTAAACTTCTGCTTTACAAATTATGCTTTTCAACAATAGCCATGGATATGCTATGGAAAATTTTTCAAATAAAAATTAGAATTAAGTTTAAAAGAATATGAATTTAAAATAAAGAAGCAAAACATGTAAAACCTAAAATACTATAGAAGCTAGAAGGCTCTTTGATCCTCTTTGTCATCCCACACTTAACTGAGATTTCATGGCTCTTCCTGCCCAGGGTTCTCCAAGAGGCTAGACACCTAGTATTGGACTAAAAATCCAACAATATCAAAGTTTCTCCTCAGGGAAAGTGCAGCCTTGTCAATAAAGTCAGAAGTCCCCAGAACCACTGAGTGAGGAAAGGCTAAAAGTTGCAACCTGTTATTTTTCTCACTAACGCTTCACTGAAACAGAATCCTAATTCAAAGTCCGGGTATGGAGAATTCTTAATAAACCTCAAGTGAACTGGTGAGGATGCGCTTTCTGAAAATCATCTCTTTTTGAGATCTTTCTGACACTTTGATTTTTAAATGACTAAAATTCTTGGGCCACAATTTTTTTTTTTATCCAAGACTCAACAGATGTTTCTTGACTATCTTTTGATTAATGTTTCAAAAGAAAATTATCCAGTTAGACAGATTTTATGCTCTTAGATGGAATCTGTTTTTTCTTTCATTTTTTTTAACTCTCATTTTAGAACCTACATGCTAAAAGATATCTGATTGTTGATAACTTTTCACTTATTGATTCTGATACCAGGGAACATTTTAAGTTTGCAAATTTTTTTCCACTAATGAAGAATGTTTCTCCCTTTTCATATCAATTCTTACTACTTCTGTTTCATTTTGAATTCATTCTTTAGAAAAACTGATAGGTTGACTTACAGTTCTCCAGCTTCTCTCTCATCAGTTTACCATGTGGTCCTTGTTTCCTGGAATCTGAAAATATCCTCTCTTTTTTTTTTTTATTACACTAGTTGAGCTGAAAATTTTACTCTTTACTCTGTGACATATTTTTAAAACATATCTGAAATCATTGCATTGATCAGGACTTTCATGTTTAAGTATCAGACAATTCAAATTTGCTTCAGTGTACATGTACACACTCATGATACTAAGAAGTCCTAGGACATAGTTCAGTTTACGCTTTTGCTCAGATTAGGACTGTATATCTCCTTCTCTCTAGCCTCTAGCTTTACTGACTAAATTCCAAGAATATAGAGATAAAAGCAGGAACTGAGTTTTTAAAGTCTATGTTGAATAACTTGGCAAAACTTAAGTTTTAGAAATTATCTTATTTCTAGAATAAGGTAAATTTTAGAAAGTGATAAGAAATAACAAAGAAAACAAGAACTAAAATAAAGTGGATTACATAAAGTAAATTATAGATAACTGCAAGCATGGGAATGTTACCTATGGTCTCAAGGAAGTGATTAGGGTAAGGAAAAAGGAGCATGTTCACTAGTAAAGGATGTTTGCTACAGCGGAACAATCAGCTAATAAATTAAGTTTTAAAATAAATTAAATAGAAGCAATCACTGCTTTGAAAATACTCATCAAACATATACGACTCACTTTTGTATTTATAAAAATGGTAGAGTCCATTGGGTGCTCTTCTATGCTTCTGTCAAAATTTTCAAATACATTCTTTTCATTCCCTAATTTATAAACAAGATGCTTAAATTCAATTGCAGATTCCAGAGGCTCAATTCCATAAGAAACATTTTCAAATTGAAGTATTCCTCTGTAAAGAAATAAAATTAGGATGAAATCTTAAGTACTTTTTCTTATCAAATCTATATTATGAAACTCTGACAAAATATCAAAGGAGAAAAAATTAGATGTAGAATGTTTTGAGTCTGGTATGTTGAGGCAAACACTTGTCTCAGAGATGACTCCAAAGAGACAAAGCACATTCTAATCTACAAAACCAACTTTCTATTCAAATTTTTTCATAATTATAAAACAGCAGAAATTATCTAATCAATTATTAGGTGTACAAGTACAGAGTGATCAAGTAATTCCCCCATTTTCCAAGTCAGTGACACAATAAATGCAATAACAAATCAAAATCTTGTTGATGATTACACTGTTTGTATAGCAAAAATATAATGAACAACTGCATTTATAAAAATAAAATTTAGCAATTACAATAAATGAGTTTTGTTTTGTTTTGTTTTGTTTTAGAGAGAGATTTTTGCCATAGGGCCCATGTGCTTGCTAGAAAGACAGAGAGACAGAAAGTAAGAAATCACCCCCCAAGGAGGATGGCCAGCCACAATCCTTGCTCCTCCATTCTCTGCCCCAGATTTTGGGCATGCACACACATGCACCCAGTGTGAGTTTTAAGTTGCTGGATCCAGGACTTGAACCATGGTCAACTATGTGAGAGTTCAGCAACATAACCATTATGCCACCTACATGTGTCAATTTTCATTTTATTTAGGTACATAGTCTGAATAATGCATTTTAAAGAGTTGGGTTGGCCTCGTAGCACAGTGGTTGAGCACTGTGTATTGGGAGCTGGGTCCCACATGGCCAAACATGGTAGAAGTCCTGATCCCAATGCTGGAGCACGTGCATACGTGTCCCAAATCCTAGGAATAGAGAAAGGGAGGAGAAAGTACTGCAGCGTGTCCATGCCCCATTGAGGGGGGGCTCTCTCTTTCTTTTCTTGTTCTCTCGCTCTCCCTCATGAATGAATACACCCTCTGGCAATAGGGACAAAAAGCTTTTAAAGAGCAAACAACTTGTACAACTATTCTGTGAACAGAGGTAACAGTTCAAATCACTATTTCTTAAAAGGCAAATTTCAACTCCAAATTTCAGGGTTCTATGGAAGGAACACTGAAGAACATTTCTTAGTGAAAACAAACAGCCTACTCTACAAAATGAAGACGGAGAATTTCCTGACATAATGGGAAACTCCCTACACATTAGGAAAAAAAAAAAAAAAGTAATTCTTTTCTGTTTTATTTTTTTTTTTTTTTGCCTTAGGGTATGTGTACTTGCCAGAGAGAGAGAAAGGGAGAGAGACAGAGATAGTGAGAGGGAAAGTGAGAAATCATCCTCAGTGGGGATGGCCAGGTCAAAATCCCCTCCTCCTCCATTCTCCTCTTGGGATCTTAGGCACTCACACACCCATGCCTGGTGTGATTTTCAAGCTACCAAATCCAAGACTCAAACCTCTGTGCCATGTGGTGCCCCTCCCCCCCAGTAATTCAAGAAAGTGATACGACTTTTTAAAAATGAGTATTGTTTTGATAATTATTTGTTTATTATATAATTTGCCCCCTCATTCTGAAGATCATTTTCTTGAGAAAATGATACTTTGTTTAGCTTTATTTCTCTTTTTTATCTCTGAACACTAGGATGCTCTCATTGCTGAAAAAGGGGCTGCCCTACCCTTGGCCCTTCGCACATACTGTGGTCAAGCACATTCCATGTCATTTCTGTAGTTCGTCAAATAAATGAAGAAAACATACAGCAAGGAGACCAGGGAGTCTCAACCTTTGAGGAAGTTAGCAATGTCTCTGGTCAGTGAGGGAAGGGAAGAAAAAACAGAGGAGTGAAAATCTGTTCATAAAAAGACATCACTGAAGTCTCCACGTGGGAATGCTCCAGCTCACACAGTATACACAGAGCAAATTCACCGCAGGTAAATGTCGCAATGTAATCAATGACTGAAAATAAATAACCTCAGTCCAGAGCACGTGCTGAGCGTGACAACAGAATTAGGATATCCTTCGACATATCCTTGATAGTAGCATTGAGACTACAAAATAAAAAGTAAAGTGGTTACTTAGGAACTGACAAACTTTCTAACTTTCTATTTCTACACCTGATAGAATGTTTTTTCACAGACTACATGGCTCATATCAATACATGTGAAGTGGCATAAATTCTCTCCAGATTTGCCATTTTTACTATATTTACTTTTTTTTTTTAGAGTATGAATTGGGATTGCTATTTTATACGCTGCTTCTACAGTAAAATATTCTCTCATATTTTAAGTAAAATTATTTTCAAATATATAAGTTTAGGTCATGAATTAAAAGCCAAATATTGTGAGCCTGGATTTCTTTATAATCTTAATACATGGCTAAAAATAGATATATAAAAATAGAAGGACACAGCAAGATTGAAGGGCTAGACACACCATGCCATCACAAACCGAAACAATAATATTCGAGCTACTCTAAAACAGAAAGTGTAGACTTTAAGGCACTAGAGATAAAGAGGGATATTTCATAACCATAAGAGTTTCAATTCACCCCGCATATACAAATATTGCAAGTTCATATTCACTTCATAACACAGCTTCAAAATATATAAAGCCCAAATTTTAAAAACTATTAAAAATATATATACAATCCTAATAAAATACTTTTAAACATAATTTCTCTCAACAACTGATAATCCAAACACTCAGGATCTACCGAAGTTATGAATAGTATTGTCAGTAAACTACCTAACATACATATAGAACACTACACCAAAAAATTGCAGATATACTTTATAAATTAATACATGGAACATTTACAAAAATGAAACAACATTCATTCTGAGCCATAAAGTAGGACTCAACAAATTTCAAGGAACTAAAATCATACAGAGTTTGGCCTCTGAGTATAGCATAATCTAGCTAGTGATACAGGGAGTAATAAAACATTGTCACAGAAAATAAACAATTAATGATTTCCAAAATTCAGTGGTAACACAAATTTTCATATAAATAAATACAAATATTCTTATTGAGAAATTGCTTTAAAATGGAACTAAGGAGAGGAAAAAGGAACAAGTGTAAAGAGTTAAGTGAGGCAAGATGGTGTCCATTCAATACTTGAATAAATTGTTATTGCACTTTAACTATGCACTATAACTTTTCTAGGCACTTATTTTATGTCAATGAATGAAACTAACCAAAAGCCCTATCCCTTGTGAAGATTATATTGTACTGGGAAGACAAAAAAAGCAAGGCAAATAGACAAAATACATGGCACACTGTATATTGATACTTCCACGGAGAAAAAGAACAGGTAAATATACACAGTAACAAGATGAACTATATCATTTAAAGTAGGTGTTAGTCAAGAGTCAACAGGGCAATTTTGAGCAAAGCCCTGAAAGAAAATCAAAGGGAAAGAACATGGGTATTTTGGAAAAGAACATGCATTTGCTTGTTTGGATTTTTTCCCATTTTTTTAATTTATTTTTTTGACTATCAAATTAAGGATATTACCATATATATCATTTTCATCAGAAAATTTTACTCTCTTGGGTCTATAAGGTGCTCCTTCCCTTTGCCTTTGCCTCTCCCACCTATCCTCTACCACCTACTCCCCTTCCTTATAGACACTGGTATCTACACTTATACTCCCCACTCTCATGTCTTCAGACCTTTCTATTTCTGTCCTATTGTGCAGATATTCAATATATCTTGAGTGGGGATATACAGTGTTTGCCTTTCATGGTCTGGCTTACTTTACTTAGCATTGAGTCTTCTATATTCAATCACTTTGAGTCAAATGACAATGTCTCATTGTTCCTTATGGCTGACTAGTATTCTGTAACGTGTTGGTTTTTTGGAAAAGTCATGATGTATTTATCCATGTTTTTCTATGCAAAAATGTGTCATGACATTTCTGACTATATATATGCCATAATCAGTTCTTGGGTACTTTGAGTTGATTCCACATCTTTGCAATTGAGAATAAAAATACTACAATAACTATGGATGTACAAGTGTCCTTCCAAATGAGCATTCTATTATTCTTTGGGTAAAAATCCAGGGGTAGGATTACTGGGATATGTGCTAATACTCTTCGTAGGTTTTGAGGAACCTCCGTATTGCTTTCTGCAGTGGCTATATAAATTTAAACTCCCACCAACAGTATAGGAGGAAAGAATACACATTTGGATTGTAAGAAACAGGAAGTATAAAGTTTTTGTAAGGTGACTTCAGCTGATATGATTGAGGAGCAGCGAGACTAGTGTGGATGGAAAAAATGAACAAGGTAGAGAGTCACGGGAAGTGATGCCATAAGGATAAACTGGAACCCGACTGTAAAGCATATAAAATATTCTAACAACTCAATCCACAGTGGATGAAGGGCTATCCCATGAAGGATTCTGAGTGGAGAAGCAACAAGATCTCATCAGGTTTTGATAGGATCAATCTAGTTGTTATGTTGAGCACTGACTGGACAAGGCATAGAAGTAGGGAGATGGTTCATGAAGTTATGGCAAGGATCTATTCATCTGAAATAAAAAGTCTGCTCAGTTACAGCTCGTATTACAAGACAAAAATTTATTTCTTTAAAATGGAGTTAATATTGTCAAGGCATTCAGGTGGAGTTAGCATTGCCAAAGCATAACCATTAATATAACGTAAGCCTCCTCAGATTCAGCAAGAATTGTAACACTGCAAAATACACACCGTAACACTCCACGAGCAGCATCCCTGGACGGGCGTAAAGGAAGAGGGTGGATTCTGGATTTGTAGCTTGAAGGACAGGATCAAAAAGATTTATTGATGGATGAGATGGGATGGGACTTTTAAAAAGGAAGGTTGTTGACCTGTGATTTGTGTTCAATAAGATTTATGCCTGCCTTTGTTTTTTTAACTCTTTAACTTATATTCATTTATTCAACAAATATAAATATGTAACTATATTATTCTGCATATGTTTGAGTAAGTGTGAAAGGTACTGAGGGGAATCCAGTTTGCCTGTAGTTTACCATGACTTTGAGAAAGGCTAATCATTAATCAATAATTGCCTTTAATAAATCCCCTGGTTGTGCTCAGGGCCTTCTGTATTAGGAAAGCATTTATTCAATGTAAAAAAAGGGTTATTTTAAAAATCTATAAAACGCAGAACTTAAAACTTACCTGGATATCTGAAGAGTGAGAATTCACAGATCCTTGATTATACAAATAAACTATAAAATTATTTGCTAAAAAATATCTGAATGTAAAAAAGAGAGAAGTTTAAAAATTATTCTTTGAAACATACAAAGTGGCAATCAGTAAGCTGACACCCTCAGGCCAAATCGAGCCGCCCTCCGCTTTTGTCATTAAAGTTTTATTGGAACACAGCCACACCTCTTCACTTACATTTTGTCCATGGCTGTTTTCATGCTACCACAGCAGAGCTGAGTAGTTTCGGCAAAGTCTATAGGGTCCTCAGAGTCTAAGTTATTTACTGTTTGGATCTTGAGAGGAAATGTTTGTTGACCCCTGACATAAAGGTTGCATTCTCTTTTGACATGTATTTAATTTTTATTCTAATCAATACCCCGTCTAATCAAAGAATTTTCCTAACCTCACTTCAAAGAAAATAAGGAGAAGGGACAACAAGAAGAGGGAAAAGCATTTAAAAATTAACAAAGACATAAACTGAACGTAAGATTAACAGGGTTGTCTGTTTTAAGTGCTACTATTATGTGTGTATACACACACGCACACACGGGCCAGAAGATGGTGTAGCGGTTATGTCACCGGACTCCCACATGGCTGACCTGGCAGCTTGAAAAGCACACTGGACGCACGTGTGTGTGCCCAAGATCCCGGAAGCAGAATAGAGGAGAAGGGATTGTGGTGTGGCCACCCCCACTGACAGTGATTTCTCACTTTCCCTCTCATTGTCTCTGTCTCTCTCTGTCCTGTGAATGCACATGCCCTAAGGTAAAAACCTCTATCACCCCAAAAAAATACTATATATACTATATATATCTTACTTTCATAATGAAATGGAAGCATATTGTATAAAGGACATTGATCTTAGCATCCTTCCGTGTGTACTGAAATGTCAAGTCCAAGTTCGATCTTCTATCACTCCCTGTCCCTGTGCTCACAGTGCTATTTCAGTTCCACTTCCTTACATCATGCCCACTCTTAGCCCAATATAACTGAACTGTACTGTCCAGACTGGTTTCTACAGGGAAACTGCCAGCAAAACTGACCTCACGAGGTCACTACTAACCTGGTAGCCAAATCCAAAGTGCAGTTTGAGGTCGAATGCCAATGAAGCGCTTGTTCTGTGGATCACATTTCTCTTCTTTTAAACCCGCTATTCTTCAGCTCTAATAATATGTTTCCTCCTGGTCTCCCTCATGTCTGTCTACTCTTAGAACTCCTTTCATCTGGATTCTTCCTTTGTCACCTTAAATGTTTCCCTGATGTTCAATTCTAACCTGTTTTTTCAAATTATTTATTTAATTTTATTTATTATTATTATTATTTCAATTTGCTACAGGGTACCTGCACTCACCAGAGAAAGCAAGCCTCTCCAGCAGTGAGACCACAGTTCTCTCACTGAGGTACATCCTTCTTTTCCCTTTGCTCTACCAAATTCCTGCTACCACTATATCCAATGTTACCAAGTCTTGTTTTCTGCCATGTCAGTATCTCAGAAAAACAAAGACAAAAAAAAAAAAAAAAAAAACCAAACAAAAAAACTTCCTCTACACATTCATAGCTCTATTTCTCATTATTTCTTATACAAGCTACTTGCAATAGCTTCCTACTGATGGCCAGGCTGTCAAAATTATTACTCATGGAATTTCCCGAGCAATACACACATACCCTGTACAGCTCCCCTGTTCTAGTTCCTGTATTTCATAACGGTTTCTAGTCTCGATAAGAGTTCAAATGCGATGAGAATTCTCTCACTTTCCCTTATAAATTCTTAAAAAGATTTTTGGATTGATATCTATCATATTTTTCTATTCTGTGTGAAAGAGTAAGTCCTTTGGGATAAGTCTTTGGCATCTTACACAGTGAATCAGTTGTTAACACTTCCCATCTCTCTCTTTCTCTTACATTTGCTAGAAGGTGCATGTACGTGCTGGAGGGAGACAGAGAGAGAAAAAGGAAAAGTGAGAGAGCACCACCCCATGGGGAGAGTCACATCACAATCACTCCTCCACCATTTCTCCCTCCGTTTGAGATTTTTCACACACGCACATATTCCTGGTGTGTTTTTCAATTAGCCTGTCAGTTGACCATGTGGGATTCAGCCATCTTAACCACCAGCCACCAGCTGGTCCCTTTTTCTCTTTTAAAGAAATTTTTCTTCAGCCAAAATAAAATTTCCTCTGTTTTCTATTTAAAAATACTAATCTAAACACTTCTTCCTTCTTTCTCTTTCCAAAATTTTTAAAAACTCATTTATACCTGCTCCCTTCAGATTTTCATAATCTGCCTCTTACTGATACCATACAGTGCAAGATTTATTCCCAAAATTTAACTGAAATCGTGTTCTTGAACATCACAAACTAATTCCAAGCCATCCTTTCTCATTAGGTTTGCATCCGGGAATGTAACTGCACAGAAAATTATTCAGCTATTTTTCAGTTCTCTGAAAGGTAGCACATAGCTTACACTATTCTTCAAGAACTGTTCACCACCTCCACAGCATTGTAGGCGATCTCATTTCTGCATTAAATCCGAACCTTTTGCTAAAACTGTAAAAATCTGCTTATCATGACATCCAGCCTTGATTATAACAAAGTTCATGGCAGTATAACATCACATATTAGGTCATCGGAAAAGTTGTGATTCATTTTTGCATAGAAAAAAATACATTATGACTTTTCCAACAACCCAAGAGATTACTCCTCAGGAGGTGAGTCCCTATTTTTTCTGTTTCTAACTCTAATTGACTATTTGAGGCATTTTGGATTAAAAAAATGTAATTAAGTCACAGGAGACCTATTTTTCCAAGACAACAAAATTTTTAATAATTACATTTATTATTTTCTCATACTTCACTTTTATTACAACTGAACAGTTTCAATGAAATCCAAAAGCAAGTTTTAAATAAGTTACCTTTGCTTAAGGTGCACAGTATATGGTGTCTCATCTATTTGAATTTTATAGGATATCTGTTCCTAGAAAAACCAGAACATTGGAGAGTGAAGGCAAGTTTAACATGAGAAGCAAAACAACAATTTTACATAAATTACTCCTCAAAACAGTGCTTCAAATGCCTAAGACTATATGTGATTTAAAACATGCACTAAAATATGAAAAAGTTTTAACCCTCATTTGTTATATAATTCATTCTTATTATTCCCATAAAAAGAAAATGTAATCTGAGGAGTTTTGAACGATTAAAAATCTATGTGTGGTGTCCATCAGGTAGCGTGGTAGTTAAAGTGCTGAATCCCACAAGGTCAACCATGCAGTTGGAGCCCTGGACCTAGAAACTTGAAAATCACACCAGGTACATACATGTGCATGCCCAAAATCCCAAGAGAAGAATGGAGGAGCAGGGACTGCAGTGTTACCATCCCCCCTGGGGAGTAATTTCACACTTTCTCTCTCTCTGTCTCTGTCTCTGTCTCTGTCTTTCTCTCTCAGGCAAGCGTACACATCCTATACCAAAAACAAAAACAAAGCAGGGATTTCCATGTGACAGGAGGGTAAACGCTTGCGCAAGTGCTGTGCTGTGCTTAGGCAACACCACGTGATGTGTTGCAGTGCCTACTTAAGTGCCAGTAATGGAATAATAAGGTTTTCTACATCAGTGAGGCTGAATCTATCAGGGACGAAAAATGTTCAACCACTTTCTTTAACATCTTCCTAAGATGTATTGCCTGTTTCCTGTACTTTAAACGAGGAGTCCTGAACAAAACTTGATACCATGTTTGACCCTATTGTTACTACTTTCATGTTAGCACATGGATGGCAACAGGTTGGAATATCTGTAGGTTAGTGAACCGAAGTGATGGGATTTTATCCAACAAAAGACAACGTGTAAAAAGCAAGAGTTAGAGCATCAGTGAGAAGGAAAAATGGTTAAAGCATATAAACATGAAAATATAAGTACAGGGGAAAATACAAATATTTAAGGATCTGTAAAAGTAAGAAACAACAAGAAGAATAAAGTGGATTATTAAAAGGTCTAGCAAACAGTTAAAAATAAAACCATAAGGTTAACCATTAGTCATAAATTGCTATTATGCACTACCTAATATGACGTATCAAGACTTGCCCTCTGTAGTAAACCAAAATTCACAATTGCAGTCCAGTCATTAGAAAACCTCAATTTCAGGAGTGTTCTATAAAATACCAATACTCTGATGTCAATGAAGTACCCTGAACAGAAACAGAACAGTGGAAAATCTGCAGAAATCCAAATAAAATAGCTTGGTTAATAGTGTGCCGCAGGAGGCATAGTGGTTACTTCATTGGACTCCCAGATGGTCAACTGCAGTTCAAGTCCCAGACCTGGAGGCTTAAAAATCACACCAAGGGCATGTGTATATGTGCCCAAGATGCCAGGAGGAAAATGGAGGTGAAAGGATTGCAGCATGGTCAACCACCTTACAGGGTGCCTTCTCCCTTTCCCTTTTACTGTCTCTTTCTCTCTCCAGTGAGTGCACAAGCCCTATGGCAAAACCTCTAAAAATAAAATAGTGTGCCAATGATAATTTCTTAGCTATAACAAATGCTATATCCTGGCATGGTCATAGAAGGTCCAACTTAGGTGAAAGTTTCTGTGTAACTTTTCTGTTGAGTCTAAAATCACTCCAAATTTTAAAAGTAAATTTGAATGAAAAGACAAAAAAAAGTAGAAATAGACTAAGGAAAGGAGCACAACAGTGATATGAAAGATATAAGGCAGAAATGCCGGGTAGAATATCCTGATACTAAAGCAGCCGGGTGTCCTGGCTTAAATTTCTTTTTCTTTTTTTATTAATTAATTTATTTATTTGCATTCATTCACTGTACATCATTACAGTATACAAAATGAGATTGTCCATCCACAGTCAACTGTATATTGTCTCAATCAATCACAGCAACAAGAGTACACTGTATATTGTCTCAATCAATCACAGCAACAAACATGTTATTGTCAGCAAATAATGGAGTACATTTTTTTGTTTGTTTTTTTTTAGAAAGAGATTTTTGCCATAGGGGCGTGCACTCTCTGGAGAGACAGAGGCAGAGAGCAAATGGGCATGCATGCACATGTGCCCCATGTGAGTTTGAAGTCACCAGGTCTGGAACTCAAACTGTGGTCAACTACATGGGAGTCCAGCGACATAACCACTATGCCATGTGCTGATCCCCAGATGCTGGAGCATTTTTATCTTCTTTTAATGTGCACTTGATGGGCAAGTATTCCCCTAAGCAGTTCTTGAATAAATAGTTTCTCAGAACAACCTTTTAGTAATTGTTAAGATGTTAACATACCACATAATGCTCCCTTTAACTATATTTTTACTCTGGGTACTAGGATGAAATGCCTTTTATTTTCAGACTATATACAGAGATGTATCTAGACCTTTAAAATGTGTAGAGGGGTTGAGTAATGATGACCATAAGGTAATTTATTGAACAATAACAGCACATTTGTGTTTTGATCTCTGATAACAGGCAAATAACCTAAGTTGTGATGATAGACAGTTGTAAATATTTATGCACCCAATAGCAGAGCACCAAAACGTATTTTAAAAACAACATTACTAGACCTAAAGGGAGGTGTAGACCCTGATACAATAGCAGTTGGGATTTCAACATCCCACTCTCAGCATAGGACAGATCATCCAGACAAAATCATCAAGGAAATGTCGAATTAAACGGCACTATAGGTCACATGGGCCTGACATTTAAAGAGCATTTCAACCAACAGACAGAAAACATGCGTTTTTCTCACTGGCACATGGAACATTCTCTAGGACAGATTATATATTAATCCATAAACCAGGTTCGAAGTTTTTAAAAGTAGAAATAACATTCAGTATCTTGGCCAATAATGATGACCTAAAATTTGAAAGCAATAATAAGAACAACTCTGGATTGGGGTCAGCAGGTGGCATTGCTGTTGAGGCACTGAACTCCCACATAACCAACCACTGTTTGAGTCCTGGACCTGGAAGCTTGAAACTCACCCTGGCCTTGTGTGCATGTGTGCCTAAAATCCTGAGGGGAAAATAGAGGAGAAGGGAATGTGGCAGGGCCATCCCCCCCAGGGGAAGGGGATTTCTCACTTTCTCTCTATATATCTCTGCTGTGAATACATGTACTCTATAGCAAAAATCTACAAATATATGAAAACTAAATAATATTATGCTCCTGAATGACTACTAGGTGAGTGAAGAAATTGAGAAATAAATTTTAAAGTTTCATGAAACAGTGAAAATGTAAATAGAACATACCAAAACCTATGGGAGGCAGTGAAAATAGTACTAAAAGGAAATTCTGCAACACTAAATGCCCACACCATAAAAAAAAAAAAGGGAAAGATAGCAAATACACAGTGTAATGATTCACCTTAAAATCAAAAGCAAACTAAACCCCAAAGTAGTTGATGAACTTTTTATAAAGATCCAAGCAGAAATAAATGCAAAAAAGACTAAAAACATCAATACAAAAGATCAACAAAACAAAAAGATACTTTTTTCAAAGAATTAACACTGATGAACCATTAGCCAGACTAAGGAAAAAAGAATGACAACCCAAATAAATAAAATCAGAAATGAAAAAGATACATACAGAGACAAAAGAGCATTAGAGATAATGTGAACAATCATTACCAATAAACCTAGAGAGGATGCTTAAATTCCTGGACACATACTATCTATCAAGATTGAACCAGGAAGAAACATCGGGTTGTCGGAAAAGTCACGACACTTTTTTTTATGTTTTTCTATGCAAAAATATATCATGACTTTTCCAACAACTCATAGAAAGTCTGAAGAAACCAAATACTAAGCAACAAGATTGAAATAGTAGTAAAAAGTCTCCTAAGAACAATAAAATTAAAAGCCCAGGACCAAATGTTACATATGTAATATTTTTTAAAAGAACTGAAATGATTTCTTCTTAAAATATTTCAAAAGATTCTAGTGGAAAGTTTCTTTCCAAACCCCACATGAAACCCAAAACAGACCAGAATGCACAAGAAAAAGAACAAACCAAAAGAAAACCTACAGACCGATATACTCAGTTGAATGGAGAAAGGAATCAAACTTCAACATTAGGGAAAACCACCAAGCTGTGCTAAACAATAAGAGAGGGAGAAAGGAACAAAGAAAATATACAATGACCAGAAAATAACAAAATGACAGCAGTACTTCCTCACTTACCAAGAACAACCTTGAATATAAATGGATTAAAACCTCCAATTAAAAGATATAGACGGGGGAATAAGCGAAATGAAAATTTCCCACTGATCATTCAGCCTCCGGCCCACAAACTCGAGTGGAGAGGCAAGGGAGCAGGACTTCAGAAGACACCTTCATGGCTCCTGACGATAACATGCATGATTAAGCCACCATGCAGTATATTCTGGATGGGAAACCACGTTTTGTGTGCTGTGACGATGCTTAGGCGATGAATGTAAATTAATTCATTTAAAAAAAAAAGTTTCAGGAGAAAAAAAAACACGAAAACTGTTTTTCTTGAAATTAAAAACAATGCATATTTGCTGACTGCAGTAAGCTATATAGCCCCAGCGAGGTGCTGCTTTATAGCATGCTCATTCTACTCGCTGAGGTTTATGCCTAAAGTCAGGCTTGTGTTCATAGATATGTGTATGTCAGCTGCATTTGCCATTGGGAATACTTAGATGAAGTTCATTAGCGAATCAATAAAATGGGGGGAAAGGCACAGAAAGCAACCATGGCTACCAGAGACAGTGTGGGAGGAGGGTGGGACACGGCAGAGGGTGAGAGATAGGGAATCAAGGATGGCAGAAAAAAGCAAAATATACAGGAAACAAGAAATGGAAAATTATTTGTTGATGATAACACATATGTTGATGTGCTTGACTGAGCCAGTATACAGTGTATTCTGGATGAGAAATCTCATTTTGTATGTTGTAATGATGTATAGTGAATGTATGTAAATAAATAAATTAAATTTTTAAAAAATAATAACAAATAAAAATTAAATAAATAATTGTTTTTTAAAAAGATATAGACTGGATGAAATTTTAAAAAATAAAAAAATAAAAAAATAAGACACGACTAGATGCTGGCTGTAAGAAACCCATCTCACCTGTAAATATGCATAGACAGAAAGTGAAGGACTGGAAAAAAGATACTCCATGTAACAGAAACCAAAAGCAAGCAGGAGTGCTATACACACATCAAATAAAACAGAATTTATGTAAAAAAATTATAAAAAGCAATAAAAACGAACATTGCATAATGATAAAGGGATCAATGCAGCAAGAAGATACAAAAATTATAAAATATATGCACACAACAGCCAAGCACCCCATGACAAAGTAGCTAATATTAGCTCTAATGACAGACGAATGGAGAGAGAAACTCCAACACAACAGTAGTTGGGGTTTTCAGTATCCCACTCTTGGCACTGTACAGATCACCTAGGCAGACAATCAACAAAGAAATAAGGGATTTAAACTATGCTAGACACCAAATAGACCTAACAAGCATTTACAGAATATTTCATCCAATAGCTGCAGAATACACATTATTTTTTACCAGCACATGAGATATTATCCAGGATAGACATGGTATGCCACAAAACAAGTCTCAACAAATGTTTAAAAATCTAAATCATATCCAATATCTTTTCTGATACAATGGAATTGGAGCTAAAAGTCCATAACAAAAGGAATGTTGGAAACCATACACATACATAGAAATTAAACAGCATGCTCTTATAAGACCACTAGGTCAATGAAGAAATTAAAAAAGAGGCCAAAAAAATTTCTGAAACAAATTAAACTGTAAACATAAACTATGAGATACAGTACAGCAAAATCAAGAGAGACGTTTACAGTAATAAATACCTATATCAAAAAGTAGAAAGTTTTCAAATAAACTAGTGTACACCTCAATGAACTAGCAAAGCAAGAACAAACCAAACATAAAATTAGAAGAAGGAATGAAATAGTAAAGATCAAAGTAGAAATACATGAAATTGAGAAACACTCAAAGTATAAAAAAAATATTAATCAAAAGTTGGTTTTTTGCTTACTTATAAAAGAACAAAGATTAATAAATAGGTAAGGGATTTTTTTAAAAATGTCAAAGGGCATGTGCACTCAGCAAAGACAGACAGGGGAGGGAGAAAGAGACTGAAAAATGGAAATCGAGAAAGCACCCCTCATAGTGAATGATCGTGCTGCAATTCCTTCTCCTCCATTTCTCCTTCCTTTTGAGATTTCGCACATGCACACACATGCATCCCATGTGTTTTTCAAGTCACTGGGTCAGGGACTCAAACTGCACAGTTGGCCATATGGGATTCAGCCACCTGGACTATCACATCCCCAGCTGGTCTGAGAAGTGATTTTTGATAAGTAGATTTTAGCTTTTAGCTTTTCTTTTCACAACAATTAACAACATGAGATGATACATTAATATGCTTCATTATGGTCATCAATGTACTATCGACTGGGTTGTCTGGAAAGTCATGATGCATTTTTGCTTAGAAATACATGTCATGACTTTCCCGACGACCTAATATATGTGGTTATGTATGTCAACATCTTTACGTATCTCGTGGTATCATACTGTAAACCTCAAATATACGCCATAAAATTTACTTTAAAAAGACTTCAAATTCATTATCATTAGTAATGTTAGACACTTATAGTCATACTCTATGTCTATGTAATAAAAATAATATATGTGATATAATGATTTAGGTTGCGAAAAATCTCTCTTACATGTTTTACTTCTAAATTATCACTTGAACTTTCTTGGATTTTCTCTGGAATAATGATTTGTAGGAATGAATTTTCATAACCTGAAGGAATAAATAATAATAATAATTAGTAACCCTGACTTAAATTTAAATAAATAAATATTCCATTCCTTTCATAAAGTATAGTTAGGGTTGGCTCATCACTGTCTACTCCTATTAAAAACTCTAAAGACACTTAAGTTGCAAAAAAGATGAGATACATATGACATACCCAAGGAGAACTATGGAAGAGACATTCAACTTACACAGAATTTGCTGCTCCTGAAAAAAGAATAGACAAAAAAGAAAAAGAGAGAAAGAGAAAATAGATAGGAGAAAGAAAGAAAGAAAGAAAGAAAGGAAGGTAGGTAGGTAGGTAGGTAGGTAGGTAGGAAGGAAGGAAGGAAGGAAGGAAGATAAATCAACTATAGACTTCCAGAAAACAATTAAAACAATTGACTAGAAAGTACACCATATTTCAGGACTGACTAGTTCACATGCGCTTGTCACTGAAGACAGGCAAATTTCTCCCAATAGAAATAGAAGTGCACTGGTGGTCAAGGGCGTAGTAATGAGCATTAAATAAACTTAAATATAGAATAAAGGCTGAAACAACTGTGGGAATCATAGTTATAAACAGATGCAAATGTTAAAAGTTACGAGATGGGGCCATCAGGTAGCATAGAGGTTAAGGCACTGGACTCCCACATGGCCGACTAAGGTTCAAGTCCAAGTCTCAGCAGCTTGAAACTCATGCCAGGTATGCGTGCGTGTGTGCCCAAAAATCCCAAAAAAGGAATGGAGGAAAAGGGACTGCAGTATGGCCATCTCCCGTGGGGAGTGACTTCTCACTTTCACCCTCTCTGTCTTTTCAGTGAGCACATGCACCCTATAGCAAAAACCTCTTAAAAAAATAAAAGTTACAATAATATAAACATCATTCCAATTTTAGTATGTGTGCTGCCAAAGCGAGCAAATATAAACATAATATACAAAACAATGTCTGGATGTGTGGCAGAGGGTAAGGCCAGTAAACATACTGATTTCTTTAAATTTACTGTAGAAAGCGGTTTTAAAAAAGTGACTTAAAGAAGCAAACAAGTATAGAAGTAGAAACATATTGTTTCAGGGTATAAAGGTACTGGGAAACTACAATTTAAAATAACCATATTGGGCCAGCAGATGGCGTGGAGGGTAAGGCGGCTATGTGGGATCCAGCTGCCTTAACTTCCTCTCCACCTGCTGGACCAGTGATGGCTATTTTTAATCTGGTTCCAGTCCCAGACTAGCATCTTGAAAATCATGCTGAACATGCATGCATGTGTGCCCAAATCCTGAGAGGACAATGGGGGAGAAGCGATTGCAGTGTGGCCATCCACAGAATAAACAAAACAAATCACACATTTGTATAGTGAAAGATGTTTTACCAAAGCAAAAGTATGAAAGCAGACAAGTGTGAGGTTTGAAACCAAATAACTCATATATCAAACTGTATTGCAATTATGACTAGGTTACGTTGTTCCAAAACATGTACAAGATCACATGTGGAGATGGGCATCATCAGATGTCAGTGACCATGAAGATCTGGTCCTTCTGATGGCTAAGGCAATGGTTCTACTGTCTACCCCAAGTGAGGAAGTGGTGGCAGTGTGTGTTCAACATAATAGTCCATGATGTTGGTCTTTTTCCTGGTGGTTTGATGCTAACCATGTTGTAGTACCTATGCAGCATCAAATCTTCCTCTGGTTCTTGCTAGGATTTTGTGATCCCAACATTCTTTTGCACATGGTACCAGTATACAGCTGGAAAACCCAGAAGATCCATCAGAATTTATTATTGTATAATAAAGATTTAATAATATAACTGGGAATAAAATCAATATATAAACAAGTCAATTGTCCTCTGAAGTACAAAAAATAATAATAATAATAATAAGATTTAAATAGACCCTCTCGCTGAGTATTTTTATCCAATTGAGAGTCTTTACTGAGGCTTTACTGCTCAAAATCTCATCTTTTACTATTTAGGATCTGAATATAACCACCATCTGTGTTGTTGTTCTTGCTCTAGGGCATGTGTGCTCACTGGAGAGAGACAGAGAGAGAGAGAGAGATAAAGGGAGAGGGAAAATGAAACATCACCCTCCTGGCCACACCACAATCCCTTCTCTTCCATTCTCCTTTCGAGATTTTGGTCAAGCATGTCCACACATGTCCTGGACGTGCTTTCTAGCCACTAAGTCCAGGACTCAACCATCTAGTCAGCCATGCGGGATCCAGCCATATTAACCACCAAGGCTGGCCCTCGATCACCTTTTAAAATGCTGTAAAGATCCCAGATTTCTAGACTTATTTTATTTCTATTTGCAAACTAGCTAATTTTCTCTGAAATAATCTTTCTTTTAATACTTTGCCAAGTGTGGGTAATGGAATCAACCTCCACTACTAATATTCTGTCATTTAATGTCCGTAGGATGTAGTCTGACATACAGCTTTCTATAATTTTACCAAATGTCTGTGACATCCTAGCACGGATCTTGGTTTTTCCAACTAGCTCCAATTTTCTTGTCACTTGCCATCCATCACCCACCAGACATGGTCCAACAGCCAGGTCACAGGCTATATTTTAAGTCTGTTATGGCAGCAGATCACTCCGAGTCCCAATTTCTGCATTAGTCAACTTATGCTAACCAGATTATGTCATGGTAATAAATAAACCCTGAAATCTTGATGGTTTGACAGAATAAATGTGTATTTGTTTTTCATACAAAGTCTGATGAAAGTCGCCAGGAGTTCTCATTAAAGAAATGACTCAGAAATCCAGGCTCTCTTCAAGCGGTGACACAACAAGCACCTAATGGCCTCTAAGGTCGCTGAGAGAAAGAAATGACATATACTGAATGCCAGTGTTCACTTTAAAATTGTTACGTTTATTTTATATAAATTTTATCTTCATTAACTCTTTTCTTAGAGAGATTTTTGCTATAGGGTATGTGTGCTCACCAGAGACAGAGAGAGAAAGAGAGACAGAAAATGAGAAATCACCCTCCAGGGGTCATGGCCATGCCACAGTCCCTTCTTCTCCACTCTCCTCTTGAATTTTGGACATGCACACACATACACCTAGTGTGAGTTTTAAGCTGTTGGGTCTGGGACTTGAACCACAGTTGGCCACATGGAAATCCAGTGACATAACCATTATGCCATCTGCTGGTCCCACTTTCACTAATTTAATTTAAAATAATTGGAGGGACCAGCAGTTAGCATAATGGCTATGTCAATGGACTCCCAAGTAATCGACCGCGGTTCGAGTCCCGGACCCAGTGGCTTACACTCATGCTGGGTGCATGTGTGTGCGTGCCCAAGATCCCGAGAGGAGAATGGAGGAGAAGGGATTGTGGCGTGGCCATCCCCCCTGGGGGGGGTGATTTCTCGCTTTCTGTCTCTCCGTCTCTCTCTGTCTTTCTGGCGAGTGCACGCTCCCTATAGCAAAAACCTCTCCAATAAATAAATAAATAAATAAATAAATAAATAAATAAATAAATAAAAATCATTGGAAAAATAAAACCTATAAGATAGTTCTATAAATGACTGCAAATAAAATGAGCTATTTCTAAACTATATAACTAGACTATGGCTGAGAAAAAAATTAATGAATAAACCTATACAGAAGGAAGAGGAGACACAGAAAGAGGTAAGCAAAGAAAAAGGAACAAGAAGAGTCAGAAGCTCTGAATAGTTTTACAGGTCAGTTCTACCAATCAAAAAAAGCATCATTCCTATGATTCTTAGATACATCAACCTTTCAAAAACATGAAGTAAGGACTTTAAGGTACATGCCTTTTGTAAGGGTTTTCATAAATCACCATAGAAGTTAGTTAAAGTGCTGGCCATGGCTGTGTCTACTGCAGACTGAGGAATTATGCCACATAGATCTGTCTGAATATAGCCTGTCAAAAAGCTCTGGCTTGGATGCTCTTTAAGTGGAACATCGGGCAGGCCTTCCATTTTTCCTTCTGAGGTAGATGAGGACTTGGAGGGCTTTCTGGTGCTGGCAAGCACTTGACTCACCAAGACAGACAGAATTCTAAAAGCAGCAGAGTTAAATCACATATGAGAGAGTCTCCATTAGACTATCAGTTAATTTCTCACCCTTAACCCTGAAGGCCAGGAGAAAAGGGGATGATGTATCCAAAGTACTGAAAGAAAAAACTTCCAGCCTACAACACTATCCTTCAGAAATAAAAAAGAAATAAAGTATTCTCCAGACAAACAAAAGCTGGGGAATTTATTATCGATAGACCAGCCCTAAAAATACTGCTTAAGGGAGTGCCTCAATTGGAAGTGAACACATGATAACTACTCTTTCTTTTTTTTTTTTTTTTTGAGCGGTTTCTGCTATAGGGCACGTGTACTCACCAGAAAGACAGAGAGAGACAGAAAGCGAGAAATCATCCCCCAGGGGGGATGGCCACACTACAATCCCTTCTCCCCCATTCCCCTCCCGGGATCTCAGGTATGCATGCACAGGTGCCCAGCACAAGTTTAAGCCACTGGGTCCGGGACTCGAACTGCAGTTGACTGCATGGGAGTCCAGTGACACAGCCACTATGCCAACTGCTGGTCCCAATAGTTACTGTTCTTAAATATAAATTTCACTGATTGATATAAAATTACCAAATTCAGAATATTCCAATCTTTCAAATCTTTGTATGTAGGTTAAAAGTCAAAATGGTCACTAATAACTAGAGCTACAATAAGATGTTAAGAGATATATAATATAAAGATACAAATTATTGAAACAAAACTATAAGTTGCAAGGCAAATAAAAATCTACAGTATTCATATACAATCTGAACTAAGCTGCTATTAGCTTAAAATAGTTATAAGATTTTTCACATTAGCTCCATAATAACCACAAGAAAAAAAAATTACATCTGATACAAAAAGAGAAAGGACACAAGCTTATTGCTACAGAAAACCAAGAAAACACAAACATAGGGACCAGCAGTTAGTGTAATGGCTATGTCACTGGACTTCCATGTATTCGACCGCGGTTTGAGTCCCAGACTCAGTGGCTTAAAACTCACACCAGGAGAGTGTGCATGCATGCCCAAGTTCCCAAGAGGAGAGTGGAGGAGAAGGGATTGTGGCGAGGCCATCCCCCCTGGGGGTGATTTCTTGCTTTCTATCTCTCTGTCTCTCTCTGTTTTTCTGGTGAGTACATGTGCCCTATAGCAAAAACCTCTCAAAAACAATCAATCAATCAATCAATCAATAAGGGAAAAAAGGAACTAAGAAATATAAAAACAACAACAACAAAAGACTACCAATGGCTTACATAAGTCCTTAACTATCAACTGAGGGTAAATAGATTAAATTCCCTAATTAAAAGACCTAAACTGGGCTATCTTCATGGCTTGGTGGTTAAGGCAGCTGCATCTCATGCAGCTGACCACATGGTTGGAATACTATAATTGGGGGCTTAAGAAATAGGCTGGGTACATGTGTGTACATACCCAAAATCCTGAAAAGAGAGAGAGAGAGATGGAGAAGGTATTACAGCATGACCATGCCCCATGAGGGATGCTTTCTCTTGTTCCTCCCTCTTTCTCTCTCTGTCAAGTGCACATGCCACCTACCAAAAAATAAAATAAAATATCAACTGTATGCTGTCTATGAGAGATTCATGCCTCTTATAAGGATACATATAGACTGAAAGTAAAGAGATGGAAAATTAAATTCTGTGCAATGGAAACCAAAAAAGAGCAACAGTAGCTATACTTATAGCAGATAAAATAAACTTGAAGGGAGGAAAAAAGACAAAGAAGTCATAATATAATAACAAAGTGGCCAACTAAGCAAGCAGATATAACAATTGTAGATATATACACACCCAACATTGAATCACACAAATAGAACAAATGTTGGTAGACTTAAAAGGAACTTTAACACCCAGCTTTCAGCAACTAGACCATACAAACAAAATAGACAAAGAAACATTTTATTTAAACTGCACTCCAGACCAAATGGACCTAACAGACATGTATAGAACGTCCATCCAATAGCTGCTAAGTCATCTCAACAGCGCATAGTACTTTCTCTTATAAGAGAAATGCAAATCAAAACTACAGTGATATACCACTTAACCCCAATTAGAATGGCTATGAGTAAAACAATAAAGAATGACAAGTGCTGGTGAGGCTGTGGTGAAAGGGTTTTAGTAAAGTCACTATAGACAACAATATAGAGGTTACTCAAAAACCTACAAACAGAACTACCATATGGCCCAGTAATACCACTCCTGGGTATTTACCCAAAGGATAGGAAAATATTCGGTAGGAAAGACACTTGCACATCCATATTTATTGCAGCATAATCCACAAATGCTAAGACATGGAATCAACCAAAATGCCCAATAATAGGTGACTCGGTTGAAAAAATGTGGCACGTATACACTGTGGAATACTTTCAATCATAAAAAAATGACATCTTTTGATACAAAAGATACAAAGTGGATGAATACGAAAGGTTTAATGCTAAGCAAAGCAAGCCAACCTATGAAATACATTGTACATCTTGATTCAAAATATACTGAATGTCTATGGCAATTTCTATGGCAGAAATTGATATGGTACTATATGCAAATATTTCAAAATCTTTTTAAAATCTAAACTCAGAAACAGATCTGGTCACAAGCATTTTGGATAAGAGATGTTCATTCTTTATAATTTCAAGAAGAAACAAAAGGATACTAAATTTTGCCCTGACAAAGAACTCATTTATATACTTTTAAATGTATGATAAATAGTAGACATCAGGTAACTATAATATTTTAATTCTTTGAGGAAGTTTAAATGTGTGATATAAAAGTGTAAGTTTGGAATCTAACTATAAATAAAAGTGGAAATTATATTTTTTACTTTACATTTTTAGTTAGCAACTTTAAAATATGCAAAGTAACATATAGTCTTTCAAATTTTTATTAAGGACTGAGAGTTAAAAACTTTGAAAATCATTTGTTCAGAAGGCCTGATTGAGCTGAGTGATATATATCAAACTCTACCTTGAAAATAAAAATCATTCCTCCTTTCTCTCTACATCTTTCTTCCATAAAAATTATTCCTATTGGTGCCGGCCATTGATCGACTTATCCAAGTACAAAGAATACATATATATGTATAGATTAAACCTGCAATAGTGGAGCTTAAAAATGACAGCAGTAATGATAAACTCTCTTAAAATCCATGGGTGACAATATAAAAACAAACAACCTGATTGGAGTGGAGTAACTACTTGAAAAGACCTTTCTCCAAATATATACAAATGGTAAATAAACACGTAAAAAGATTATCTATTAATCATGAGGGAAATACAAAAAACAACCATATTGAGATATCACCTCACACCCATACTGATGGTTATTATTATTTTTTTAAATACCAAATAACAAGCGTTGAGAAGGATGTAGAGAAATTCAAATACATGCACACGGTTGGCAGGAACGCAAAAGGTGCAGCCGGATTGGAAACAGGGCAGCACACACCCGAGGCCTGGTCCAGGCTGGCTGGACGGCTGGTGGGCAGGGGAGATAAAAGTCTGGAGGGACCCTGCGGGGGTGGTGTTCTCTCTCTCTCTCTCTCTCTCTCTCAATAAATTAATAAACCTAAAAAAAAAAAAAGTTTGAGCGCAAGAAATTCTGAGTTTTGTGAAGTGTATGATGGACCTACAAGAAAGGCTGCCCCAATGCAGATGGACGAAGCGAGGTCTGCTCTTGGACTTCTTTTTCCTTTTGCTATAGGGTGCGTGTGCGCGCGGGAAAGACAGACAAGAGACAGAAAGCAGGAACTCGCCCCCACAGGGTCTGGCCACACTGCGATCCCGTCTCGGGATGACAGCCACACACCCCAGCCCACACCCCACGCGAGTTCCAGCCAGCGGCCCGGGCCACCCACCCCGGTGTGGAAGTCCAGCGCCCTAACCACTCCGCCACCTGCCGGCCCTGTCCTCGGACTTCTAGAAATTGCATGCCCTGTTTGGAGTGGCTTCCTCCTCCCCACGAGGGCCCGGTTCCAGGGTGACAGGACCACAGGGACCAAGGCCGGGAGGGGGCCCGCCGGCTCCGCTCGGGACCAGAAAAGAGAACCCTCCTCCGCCCGGCGGCCGCGGGGCTCGGGCC
>NW_006203553.1:560117-560403 GCF_000334495.1 Tupaia belangeri chinensis
CACCCACCCCGGTGTGGAAGTCCAGCGCCCTAACCACTCCGCCACCTGCCGGCCCTGTCCTCGGACTTCTAGAAATTGCATGCCCTGTTTGGAGTGGCTTCCCCATCCCCACGAGGGCCCGGTTCCAGGGTGACAGGACCACAGGGACCAAGGCCGGGAGGGGGCCCGCCGGCTCCGCTCGGGACCAGAAAAGAGAACCCTCCTCCGCCCGGCGGCCGCGGGGCTCGGGCCGTCACCAGGTCTTGCCGCTAGCAAGCCGGCGAGCCCGGCGAGGCGCAGCAGCAGG
>NW_006203553.1:560442-561142 GCF_000334495.1 Tupaia belangeri chinensis
TGCGGTCGGCCGTGGGGCCATCTCGAGCCCGCGCGGCTACCCGACCTCCCGGGCGCGCGGACTGGCCGGCAGGTGGCGTCCCGGGGAGGCCGGGACGGGGCCAGGCGTTCTGCGGCCCGGGATGCGCCTGCGCCTGCGCCTGTGTCCCTGCGCGGAGCTCACCTGCTGCTCCCAGCCCGGCCTGTGTGGTCGGCGGCCCACAACCTCTGCTGCGTGTGGACCGAGCTGTAGTACAAACCAGGGCATTGTGGGGCGGCCTTCTGCGCCGGATGCTTCCTAAATGCTTTTGTAAATGCGCAAAGGTCGGGGGTGAGGAGTGGCCGATGCTGGACTCCCGTGTCGCCGACCACTGTTTGAGTCCCAGACCTGAGGCTTAAAAATTGCTGGTAGTATGGGCGTGTGAGCATGGTAGCGTGGCAATCGCCGCCCTCCCTCCGTGATTTGTTTTCTCGCTTCCCTCTCTCTCTCTCTCTCTATCTCTCTCTATCTCTCTCTTTCTTTCTCCCTCCCTCCCTCCCTTCCTCCCCCACTTCCTCCCTCTCCCTGGCAAGCACAGGAGCCAGTCAGTGGCAAGGAGGTTAAAGTGGCTGGATCCCACATGGAAGGCTGCAAGGTTGAAGATCTGTATGCCCAAAATCCAGAGAGCGCGGAGAAGAGATTGCAGAGTGGCCACTCCCCACCCCTCTACCTCCATCCCCCA
>NW_006203553.1:561156-575578 GCF_000334495.1 Tupaia belangeri chinensis
TTCCCTTTCTCTGTCTCTCGCTGGCCAACGCACAAGACCTACAATAGACTGAAACAAAACTGGGTGGTAACGGGGTGGTTCAGGAGAACTGGCCAACAGGGGAAGGAGTCCTGGACTCGGCCTGAAAAGCACAGGGTACATGTGCATGCCTGCCCAAGATCCCTAAAGAAGGAGAGATAGAGAAGGGATTGCAACAATGGCCATTCCCACTGGGGGTGGGGGCGCCTTCGCACTTTCCCTCTCCCTCTCTGGGCTCCCTCTGGCAAAATAAAAAAATAAATAAATAAATTTAAAAAAAAAGGAGGAGGAGGTGAAGGCAGCAGGCTCCTTGGTAGTTACCGCACTGGACTCCCACAGGGCTCACCTCAGTTGGAGTCCAGGACCTGATGTCTTGAAAAGCACACTGGGCGTGCGGATGTGTGTGCCCAAAATCCCAGGAGAAGAATGAAGAAAGGATTGCGGCCTGGCCATCCCCGATTTCTCTTTCCTTCTGTCTCCAATGACTGCACATGCAAAAACCTTTAAAAAAAGTGTAATACTTTGTGAATTAAAAACTACACACGAATGTACATATAAACACACGAATGTACATATATTCATATTACTAAAGCTGACTTTCTAAAAACATTTCTTTATACATGTAAAACTAGCCAGATAAGTAAAAAAGATTCTGATAATGGAAAGAGAGGCTTGATTTTCATTTAGGGGGAGAATCAGCTTCCGTTTTTCTGACTGGCATTGCCCACATGGGCTTCCTAAGCATCTGTCTCCTTTCCCTCCAATCTGGTTAAAACTCGAAATGTCCCCCTCTTGGTCAGAAATTCCTCTGTGCAGTGAGTACTGGTTCTTTATTGTAGTGGGAGAGTGAAGATTCTCCCCATAACTATGCTACCTATGTTCCAGAAGGAATTTCTAACACTGGATTTAAATGCTTCTGGATTCAGACCCCAGCCCGCCCTCTGGGCTTTCTTCTACCTACCGCACGTGCTCTGGCCGCTCTGACTTGGTCCTACGCATTGCCTGATCCCCTTGGGATGCAGCCTCTTCCCTCCCACCCCCAGTCTCCATCCAGATGCACATTCTCTTTCCAAATCCCGGAGAATGAATTAATCTCTCATAATAATTAATAGGTGGGCAGACACATATACTGAAAGGCCCCATGGACCCACACAAATGCTCACTTGGGGAATTGACACATGCAAAATAACAGCTGAGGTGTGAGTTTATGGATATGTGAGATTTCAACCGGACCGTACAAGCAAAACCAACGTGATCAAAAGCGCGAAATGGCGAGCAGGCCGCGTCAGCAACAGGGCAGTGGCTGGATGGTACTCGCAAATGGTATTTCAATGCTGCAGGATTCAGTAAACTGGGGTTAGTGCGAGAGGATACGATAGACGAGAATGAAGATGTGAAGGAAGCCGTAAGAAGACTCCCCGAGAACCTTTACAATGACAGGATGCTTCGCACTAAGAGAGCCCCGGACCTGACCACGAGGCAGCCGATCTTGCCTAAAGAGCAGTGGACAAAACATGAGGAGGAGAATTTCCACCTTGAACCATATCTGAAAGAGATTATTCGAGAAAGAAAAAAGAGAGAAGAGTGGGCAAAGTAACTAGATTGCAATCGAGGATGCGGTTGTTCTTAAAGTATTATGAAGTGGGGGTCGAACCTGAAAAATTTAATTTAAAAATAATTTGGTCAGCAGGTGTATTACTTTAAATAAATGTCTATTATATAAAAAAAAAAAGCACACCTCACTAGTGTATTGGTAGGAGCCAATGCCAGACCAGCACTGCTTTTTAGCTACACCATGGGTGTGTGAACTTGCCAGAAAGACAGACAGAAAGCAAGAAATCACCCAGCAGGTGGCAATAGGCATACTGCAATTCCTTCCCCCCCCTTCTCTCAGGATCTTGGGCATACATGCAATCACACCTGGTGATCAGCACTGCTTTTAAAGGCAACATTGTCCCAAGGCTGGTTTTCCCCTGTTTCCTAAAAATTTGAATAACAGTTACAGCAAGTGCTTAGACTTCACCAAGGATTCCGAATGAACTTCTAGTTCTTTTATACCTCTCTTTAGGCTTCCTTGTACATATCTTTTTTTATTTTATTTTTTGAAGAGTTTATGCTATAGGGCATGTGCACTCACCAGAGAGAGAAAGAGCCAGAGATACAGAAAGCAAGAAATCCCCCCCCAAGGGGGATGGCCACACCGCCAATCCCTTCTCCTCCATTCTCCTCTCAGGATCTTGGGCACATACGCACACGTGCCCGCTATGAGTTTAAGCCACTGGGTCCGGGACTTGAATCACAGTTGACTACACGGGAGTCCAGCGACATAGCCATTACGCTATCTGCTGGTCCCCCTTGTGCATATCTTTAACAGAGGAAACTGTATTCATGCATGTTTGACTTTCTTCCTAGGTGACATACTTTTGAAGGTCAGGAAGCATGTCCCATCCAGAACTTACATACCCAGTACCTGCAGAATGGTAGGGTTTCAGTAAACATTCATGGAATTTAATAAAATCTGATCTGTGCTCTGAAAACCTGCATTGTGGAAACCAGATGGTGGTGCAGCTCTGTGAGGCTGACCCACGGGGGAAGGATCGAAGTTCAAGTCCCCAAAACCTCCCAGAACACATAAGGCATGCAATTGCACCACCATGATCTGGGGCTGGCTGAGGCCGGTGTGGATTGCAGCACAGAGACCTTGATGGGAGTGCTGTCTCTCTGACTCATGGAAAAAAGACATTTTCAAGAAAAGCTGGACTGTACTTAATTCCACAGTTAGAGATCCAGCCTTGATAGAAAGGGAAAATGCAATACAAGGTTACTATAGTCAAATACAAGGCTACTATAGTCAAAGAGTGATTCAGACTTATATACGACTCCTTCCTGATTATTCATTTAGTAGATGTTAAGGAGGTCCTTTAATATTTGCAAACCTTAAAGTGGTGTTCCTCGCTGTTTTGCTGAGATTTTCCAGAGACTAGAGAGCAGAGGGCTCTGAAATCAGAAAGCAGAGATACTTGAGGAAGATGAGAAAGATCAAATCTTCTGCCCTAACAATCAGATCTTGCTGACCAAGCCAGAGGTGAAAACATCAACCCTGACATCACGTCTTCTCCATGGGACCAACCAAAGAATTGATGAACTTCTGTGTCGGGAAAAACTCCAGCCTGACTTCCCTTTTAAAAAAATCCTTCCTAGACCAGGACTTTGGAGATGGTCTTGAGACAATTAGCCCTCCATCTTCCCAGATCACTCACTTCCCGAATAAAGCGAATTTTCCTTTCCACCAACCTTTGTCACGAGCATTGGTTTCCAATCAGTGAGCATCCAAACTTTGGGCCCAGATTTCAGTAACAATGCCAATTATTTTTAGTCCTTTTTAAAAGATCTTTTCAACTTTTGTCAACATTTTAAAGCGTTCTTTCAATAATGTTTTTGTTATTATAATTAAGCTTAGACCTGGAAAACAATGCTGCTATAGTGCTTCCTGCATCACTATGATCTTAAAATATATATATTTTTTCTTTTAAGGGAGATTTTTGCTATAGGGTATGTGTGCTCACCAGAGAGACAGAGAGATAAAAAGCAAAAAATCACCACCTGGTGGGATGCTACGCCGCAATCCCTTCTCTTCCATTCTCTTCTCGTGATCTTGGATATGCACTGCCCGGGTCTGGAACTTGATCTGAGGTTGACTACGTGAGGATCCAACAATGCAACCACTATGCCATCTGCTGATCCCTAAGAATAATTTTAACCGTTCCCCTGCTATTTCCTGTTAACGATTCATGCCCATACCCCACACGTGACGTCCATTTCAGTAATTCATTACAGATAGCCTTTCTTCCTGCTATGTCACATGGTTTTACTTCAACATGTTGCATCTTCCTGCAAACCAATACTACGAAGTTTATGCATCCCAACTATTTCTTCTCTTGTACCAAGATTTCAGGGTTTTCCTACTGTTGGGATTATTAAGTAGCTTCCAATTTTTGTGCATTTTATCTTGCCTTAGAATTTAACTTTTTAATAACGTTTCAGCAATTTCAGTTTGACCTTAATTTTTCAGTTTGTCTTCGATGTTTTTGTATTTCGACTTTTGGTGAGAGTAAAGCAGGCCAGTTTTAGGTTTAACAGAAAGGTAGCCATTTTGAAATTAAGAACGGCCTCTATCAAGAACATCTGACCAAGTGCTGAGTCAAAGGGAGATCAGTTTGAGGAACAGTCAGATGAGAAACCAAGAATGAGCATTCGAAGGAATCAGGATAGTTACCAGGGAAAGTGAATGACTGACTGTACTGAGTAGTTCACACGTGCTTGTATCTTGTACTGATAAATACCGTGAACATGTTGACCTTTTCGAGTCAGTTTGATGGTGCTCGACGACGGTCTCTGTATACAGGTTACAAAAACAAATTCCCTTCTCAAAAAAAAAAAAGCGGCATTTGTGACCAAGAAATTTTACATGTTTAATAACAATGCAGATATAAATCAAGGACAAATCTGAGGGAAAAGCACACAGAGTATATTAAAAATACACAAAAGAAATTTAGTTCAAATAGTCTTTTTTCTTTTTTTTTTTTTTGGAGAGGTTTTTGCTATAGGGCGCGTGCACTCGCCAGACAGAGAGAGACAGAGAGACAGAAAGCAGGAAATCACCCCCCAGGGAGAGTGGCCACGCCACAATCCCCTCTCCTCCATTCTCCTCTCGGGATCTTGGGCACGCACGCACACGCGCCTGGCGTGAGTTTAAGCCACCGGGTCCGGGACTCGAACCGCGGTCGACCACGTGGGAGTCCAGCGACATAGCCATTACGCCAATTGCTGGTCCCAGTTCAAATAGTCTTTTAGAAAAACTTTCCAACTAGTCAAACGTTGAAGGAATTCTCATTTCGAAAAAAAAAAAAGGGTTAAGTTATATAGCTATACATTACCAACTGTGAAATTAAACTGATACACATTACAACTGCAAAACTTGAGGTTTTATAAGTGAAATGCAGATTTTAGTCTTACTTCAACCCACTCAGGGTCAGCCCTATAGCACAGAGGTTGAGCACTGTGCACTGGGAACCAGATCCCACATGCAGGCCATGGTTCAAATCCTAGCTCAGGAGACTTGAAAAACATGCCAGGCAGGTACACCTGCATGCCTAAAATCCTGACAGGATGGAGAAACGGAGGGAAAAGGATTGCTGCACGACCACATACCACTGAGAGGGCTCTCCCTCTCTGGTAAGCATACATGCCCACTGGCATCTTCAGAAATCCATTCCAAGATTTAAGATGAAGGGAGGAACATCTCACAATTTTTAGTATGTATCTGGTTGTCAAAATAGTGTGCTACCTTCAGAGAATTGAAATTTCTGTCTTCTTCAAAACTGGTTGTCTTTTTTTTAAAAACAGAAAGCCATTTTTTGCTATTTGGTAAAATAAAACAATTAGTGAGATGGGATCTGTAAAAGTTCGACTAGAATTTTACCAAAAGTTTTAACTCTTTAATTAATAAGATTACAAACAGGTAAGTATTTAGGAAGTGACTGGGAGACACAAAGACGTTTTCAAGTATTTATTGTAAATGTTATATTTGTATATGTATATATACACAAACAAAAAAATTTTAGAAACTAATGAAATTCAGTTAATAAACCTATTATTAAACTTTATTATGAAAGGTTATGAAAAATTTTTAAGTGCTTAAAATTATATTGTCCATACCATTTCTCCCAAAGTAAAAATTCATTTTTTAACACAGCTGAGATAACTCAGACAGGACACTTTTTGTATTTATCTAAGAAAACCTTTTCTTTCTTCTTTTCTTCACCCTAATTTCTATGAAAATATTAGTGTCAACAGAGACATGATCCAGCACACTTTAGTGAATGTAAACATTCTAAATGATTTATAGCAAGCTTTGAAAAATCAGACTTCAAACTTAAAGTGCTCATGAAATTCTCAAGTGGTTTTACAACAGCTCAGTTGATTAACAATAGATGCTCAGTGCTTTACTATAGCCATGAATCAACATATTTGATTAGAGCTATTAAATACCTCGTACCTGAAAGCATACAATAATTTAAAATAATGCTACTGCAAAAAGGATGCCATGCTTTAACAAGAGATTTCATAATAGAAATTCTATTAAATTAATTCTTCTAATAGTAATTATCTATAGTTGAAAGATCATAAAAATGGAAACTGATAACTGTGTGTGAACACACACACACTCTTTTAGAGTATTTTGTACTTTCAAAATAATATTACATCTTAATCGTGATTTTTGTGCACTCTTCTGAAGACGGGATAGTTCACGTAGTGAATGAGACGAGACTCTAGTATATGGTGATGATTAATCCGTGCAACACGAAAAAATGTTAAGATATTATTGGCAGCTAATCGACTTTCATAGGTATTAGGTTGTCACATGTTCAACCAGAAACTACGTTAACGATAACTAAAGTGGGAAATTCACAGTTAAGTGCATGATGACAGGCGGACATCCATACAGTTCATCGCTGCAGTAACACGGTCAACATAAGACAGGCCACGTCGAGGGCATCACCCTCACAGAGGGCCGAGTAAGACAGTCAAAGACGGAAACGGAAATGTTACCCCAAATTCCCTGGATTTACTTCATCTCCTTGTATTTCTCAACCCACACACTCGGTTTTTGCTTTTCTGTGTTAGTAAAGTTTGTCTTGTACTTTGTTTTCATTCAGAGTTCTGACCGGAAGAAAGGCTTTTCAAGAAAATATCAGGAAAAAAAAATGTATTCTCAGTTCCCTGAAGACATTTGCAAAAAGGAAGATAAAAAAATCAAGTGAGGGAGCTATATAAAGGCGGTGCTGGGGCAGGGCGAGCAGGAATTAAATTTCCCTGAGATGATATTTTCGGCTGTGGTGGAGGTGGCCTGTGAGGGGGAAAAAGACAGTTAATTGTGTGTCTGGACTAAATGAAGCAATGCTGTACTCACCACCAGCTCAACATAACAGCTTCAACCCTTTTGTCAAGAGGCGAGGGTCCTTTATATTACTAAGGTGATATTCAATGGTTAAGGGCCTCTAATTAGAATCTATAATAGAAAAACTACCTTAAATTAATATCAGTAGTCAACAGTGTTGTATGAAAGTTTGAGTTCATATGTTTTTAAAAAAGAATAGCATATGAAGGGCCAGCAGGTAACATGGTAGTTAAGACACTGAATTCCTACATGGCCAGCTGAGGTTTGAGTCCTGGACCCAGCAGCTTGAAACTCATACCAGGTGCATGTACATACATGTCCCAAATCCCAAAGGGACAATGGAGGAGAAGGGATTGTGGCATGGCCATCCCCATGGAGGGAGATTTCTCACTTTCTCTCTGTCTCTCTGGCAAGAGCACATACCCTATAACAAAAAGCTCTCTTTAAAAAAAATAGCATATGAAATTGTAAAGACAAATTATAAAGGACAAGTGAAGATACTAACTGGATAAAGCAATTTTCGGTGTTATAAAAATGACTGGTGAGTGTAACCTAGCTAACTCAGTGTTAATATATGCAGAGTTGAAATTCCAGCTTCCTCAAATATGATATCCACTCTGAGAATCAAACCCACCATTACTTCTATACCTGCCCATCTTAATCTTCATTTTCAACCTGTGGGCACCCTCCCTTATCCTCTTCATCCAGTTCTAGAATGCCATTACAACACTACCTGATGAATATTTGTCTCACAATTTATATATTCCTTTCTTGATCCTCAGTTGGATTTCAACACACTCTTATTGCACAGTGATCGTTCTATATGGGCCAACATGGCAGTGCCCTGGCAATGCAAGGCTCTGTGATGTTGAAGCCACATGGCGAGGTCCTAAGTTCACGTCCAGAGGTCTCCCTATACACACTGGGCTTCTGTGTGCACATGCCTGTAATGCTGACTGAGAGGCTAGGGGTGGAAAACAGTGTGAAGAATAGGTTGATGATGGCTGTCTCTCTCCTCTCTCTCAATAAACTTTTTTTTCTCCTCAAGGGTACTTGCACCCACGAGAGAGAAACAGAGCAACAGAGAAAGCTTCCTCCAACAGGGCACAGACACGCCGTCATCACTTCTCCATTACTCCATCCTGTTGAGATTTGGGGCAGACACGCACAAGCACCCAGCATGCTTTTCAAGGCACCACGGCCAGGATTCAAGTGATATGATCAACTATCGGGGATCCAGCCGCCTTAACCACCATGCCAGCTGGCCAGCCCAGGATCTGGCTCCCTTAGCACCAGGACACCAGCCCAATAAACTTGACAACAAAGAGGCAGAGAGATTACATTAGGACACTCGATGTTGCAATCCAATTGTAATTTGTGAGGCTTATGGGAGAAGGAGGGGCTGGATGCATTTTATGTGATGCAAAATGTAGTAACACACTTTCTAAATCTTTCCCCTCTATTTCAAGCTCATCCATTGAGTCAGGTCTTGTCCTTTTTAGCTCTAGAAGTTGCATGGATTCTTTTTTTAGTTTTTAACTCTGTGCTGAAATGATCAAACGTAAACTTTTTTTAAAGAGATTTTTTGCTTTAGAGCATGTGTATTCAGCAGAGAGAGAGAGACAGTGAGAGGGAAAGTAAGAAATCACTCCCTAGGGCGGATGGCCATGCCACAATCCCTTCTCCATTCTCCTCCCAGTATCTTGGGCACACGTGTACATGTGCACAACAGGATTTTCAAGACACCAGGTCCAGGACTCGATCCTCAGTTGGTCATGTGGGAGTCCAGCAACATAACCACTACATCATCTGCTATCTCCCATCTTAACTATTAATTCCATGGCAATATCATTACATTTACTGCAAAAGCCCATGTCTGATTTAACTGGATACCTTCTTAATCAGCTACTATGACCTGATGGTTTTATGGTTTTTATCACATTTTCTGTCCTTACATGCTTGGCTTTTTGACTGAGGGCTAAATATTAAAAACTGTAGAAATCAGTTGAGAGTCCAGTTCACACTCACACTGAGGTCCCAACACAAAGTTTGGGATGTTTGCCAGGGAACCTCCCCTCTGCCTTGTGAGTCTTCTGAAAGCGCTCCTCGGCTTCCTTGCCTCTCGGCTGTAACTCTCAGAGAGCTGGACACCTCCAGGACAGAGCAGTGATCCCCAAAGCTGGGATCACCTCTAGACTCCCTTCCTTTCCCGGATCTTCTCCATATAATGCTCACTTCCTTGGTCTCCTATACCTTCAAGCACGTATGTCTATATTCTTCTAACATCTAGCTTTTCTAGCTATTCTCGGTGGAAAGGCTGGGCCAACCCACCTGCGTTCCTATGGCTGGTTATTACAAGGTCCCTTATGTTTGAAACTGACACACACCAAAGGCTGCCTGCAGCAGCAGATGGTAGCTCTTGCTCAGGCTTCTTTAAAATTGCATTTTGACACTGCACTCATATAAAAAAATTTACATAAAAATTCTAAAAAAGCCTTTCTGCAAGTCATGGTCTATCTAGATTTTCAGCAATAAATACCTTAGCAGTGCTAAATTAAATTAAAATACAAGGGAAATGTTCAGACATTAACCCTTGGGTTTTATTCTAGCCACGTAATCAAAGCCGATTCACTTCCGACCTGGATGGGAACTGCGGAGGCTGCCGGGATGCATGAGCTGGTACCGGAAATCTGTTTGCATAGACAGGCTAAAAAGGAAAGATAATATGAAAGTTACAACCATGATGCAGTCACAAATAGATTTCTACATAGTTTTGTTACTTTCTATATAAAAATAATTCATATACTTAAAAATCGATGGAGTACTTTTAATTCTGATATTTAAAAATATTTCTCTTATTCAACCTGTCTTTACCACAAATACTTAACTCATTTAAGATTTTTTTTAATCTAATAATATTAAAGTGCTATAATCTTGGTTTGAATCAACTGCCTTGGTAAAGCCGTAATACATTTCTATGTCAATCCATGTCAATGTATTTTAAATAAAACCTTACAAAAAGTTACTGCCAAATCTATACAGTACCTAACTGTTAGAGAAAACCACTAATTTAGAATCCTTGATTGCAGAATTCATGATATTCTTCCTTGATGAAGTAGCAGAGATGAAGTATGACAAGGTGAGACCATGGATGATGCATTACTATGCAAAATACATGGCCAACCCAACAACTAAGTAGCAAACAAATAACCCAGCGAAAAAATGGGCAAGAAAACCTGAGCAGACATTTCTCCAAGGAAAACATACATATGGCCAACTGGGATGTGAAACATTGGCCAACATTACCAATAACTTGAAAATGCTAATCAGAAACTACAATGACGAGGTTCCTGGCCTAACCCAAACACAGGCCAGACGCTGTGGCATGCAACTACGGTCCAAGCTAACCACAAGGCCAGGCCAAGAAGATTGCAGTATGGTGAGACCACACAAGAACCCTCCTCCCACCCAATCAATCAGTATTTTAAAGAAAGACAATGAGCTATCACCTCACAAACATCAGAAGGGCCACTATCAAAAGAACAGAAAATAACAAGAGTTGATGAAGACATGGAGAAATTGAAACCCAGTGCACTGTTGGTAGGAATAGAAAATGGTGCACTCATTTTGGAAAACAATATGGACTGTCTTCATAGAATTAAAAATAGAAGCGCTCTATAATCCCGCAATCCACTGCTAGGTATATTTTCTAAAGAACGGAAAGCAGGATCTTGAAGACATCCTTGCAACCCCATATTCACCACAGCAGATTCACAATAGCCAAGAGATGCAAACAACCTGAAAGTCCACTGAAAGGAGACCAGATAAAGGATGTTGGGATATGCCTATGACAGAATGTTACGTGGGCATGACAAAGATGGGACTTTTGTCACATCTTACTAACGTGTACCGCAAGGTTGAACTTTGAGTACATTATGCTAAGTGAAGTAAGCCGGTCACAAAGCAGATACACTGCATGATTTCACGAATAAGGACTATCTAAGACACTGAAAATCATAGAGAATAGAAAGGTGATTGCCAAGGGCCAAGAGGGCAAGAGTACGTACAGAATTTCAGTGTTGCAGAGACCTGGACATCTGTAGCACAATGACCTGAACACACTTAACGCTATTGCACTGTACATGTAAAAATGACAGTGGTAAACTTAATGTTACCATTTTTTTTAATTTGCTATAGGCATGTGAACTCACTTGAGACAGACAGAGAGTGGCAAGTGAGAAAACATCCCTCAGGGAGAATGGTCACACCATAATCCCTTCTCCTCTATTCTCTTCTCAGGATTTTGGACACACACACACACACACACACATGTGCACATACAGGGTGTCTCTCACGCTGCTGGGTCTGGGCCTCAAACTGCACAGAAGGCCACCTGGGATCCAGCCACCCCAACTACCACGCAACCAGCTGGCCTAATTTTAATGATTTTTTTTATCACAATAAAAAAAAATCTTGAAAAAATAGTTACAAAGGCAAAATTTTATTTTAAATATATTTTGCCACAATAAAATAAGGAAAAAAATTACCAAGGATGAAGAATATACATATAATTTCTAACTAGCATGCACGGGAGCTGTGCAACTGTCTCATGTACAAAGGGATATGGAAGTCTCAAAGATACATGATAAGGGGGAAAGGATTTAAGAATTTTTGTTCCCTTTTTATAAAGGAAAATGGGGCAGGATAAGGAGAAAAATTGTGTGTGTGTGTGTGTGTGTGTGTGTGTGTGTGTGTGTACAGGTATATGAACATGAAGGAGATATAATAATTTCACCTCCATTAATTGTAAAGAATTTGAAAGTCTGACAATACCAAGTGTTGGCAAAGATGTGACTCAACAGAAATGCTTAGACACTACCGATGACACAATCATCCCATGATATAATCACCTAATGGTGAATAAGCATTTTGACATTTTCCAGTGAAGATTCACATGTCTTTCAGGCCAGCAATTTATTCCTATATGCCATAGATCGGTGTGTCCGAAACAATTTTCCGCAGTGATGGCAATGTTCTATGTCTGTCTGCGCTGTCGGGTACGGTGGCCAGCAGCCACATGTTCAGTGTGGTTAGTAGGACAGAGGAACTAAACTCTTAATTTTATATGAAATTTAAATAGTTACATATGGCTAGTAACTACTATACTAGCAAGTCCTAGAACACACACACACACAAAACACACACACACACACACACACACACACACACGCAAAGACATCTACAAAATACTCACTTCAGCCTTGTACATAGTAACAAAAGACTGGACTCTGATAATAGGAAAATGGATTTTAAAACTATGTGGTATTTACGTAACATAATAATACCAACAGGAAAAGACATCAAGAATCTCTTGCTTTGAAACCAAGATGGAGGAATGACACAGGACCTGGGTTAACACCACTGTGTTCTATGTCTGCTCTATTCCTGTTTTCAGCACCTGGCTTCCCTACGGCATGCTACCAAGGACCTGCTGATATTCCTTTAACAAACTTATGCTTAAAACAGTATCTATTTATCCAACTGCCTATCTATCCATATTAATCTTTAAACATGAAAGACTTCAATACAGTAAAGAAAAAGAAATCTTCATTTCAACTTACAACTTCTCTAGGCGGACTCACTGGAGGGACATGCCGAGGAGCACTCACTGGCTGTCTAGAAACATTGGCTTGATTTTTGCCATCTGATCTGAAAGAGACAATTACTTCTGAGCTGAATTAAGATGAAAACATTTCTATAGGACACATTACATGTGCCCTGCATTTTTCCAAATACAGAACAGTGATGTCAGTAGCTACAGTAACAGTTACAATAGACAGCTGAAATTCTTATGGCTTTTTTTTTTTTTAAGTTTTTGCCATAGGATATGTGTGCTTGTCATAGAGAGACAGAGAGTAGAAAAGAGAATTCACCCCCCAGGGGAATGGCCACACCACAATCCCTTCATTCTCCTCTCGGGATTTGGGGCATACATGCACATGCACTCAGCATAATTTTCAAACCCCTGGGTCCAGGACTTGAACCACAGTTGGCCATGTGGGAGTCTAACACCTTAATCACTATGCCACCTGCTGGCCCCTTGGCATGTCTACTAGCTTTCATATGTATTTAATCTTTACATTATTACGAAGTATTATGAAGTACATTTCCATTAAATGAACTAAATTCTAAGGAATTAAGGATTTGCCCAATCGGTCAGTATTCTCTAACTTTTCTCCTCAAACCTTCCTAAAATAGAGGAGAATGAAGTATACATATCCTTGGGTTATTCTCAAAGGTGTCATTCTAAAACTTAGGAAGTCCAGCAAACAGTTCAGCCCAGGCTGGCTGGACTGAAATCAGCTAAGTTCAGACACACTGAGGGACCAGCAAGTCAGATAAGCAGAGGTGTCTGGGCGACAGCTGTGCTCACAAACTTAACCGAGGAAGATGCCGGGGGGGTTATCTGCACAGGCTGTCAATCAGAAGTGAGAGAGGAAGTAAGAGAAAGAGGAAGCCTCAGAAGATAAATCTATTTTAGAATGTAATAAAAATTATGGCTAATGGGGCCAGCAGATGGCATAGCAATTACATTGCTGGATTCCCACATGGCCAGGCAGTTCGAGTACTAGACCTGGTGGCTTGAAAATGATGCTGGGCACAGGTGTGTGCATTCCCAAGATCCCAAGGGAATGGAGAAGAGACAAGTGTGGCCGTCCCTCCCCCAACATGGGGGGGGGTGGATTTCTCACTGTCTCTGACTCTCTGTCTCTCTCTGGTGAATGTATGTGCCCTGAAGCAAAAACACACACACAGGTATTATCAGGACACCGGGAAGATTTGATATAGTAAGCAATTAAGAACTGAAAAACTCTTCCTCTACAGGAACTGACACTTGAAATTAAGACACAGATGACAATTTTCAACACTTATGTCTTTTATCTCTAGTTCATATTTTAGTCTTTAAGTAGGAAGCCCAAATCAGAGAGAGCCCTGCTTACCCCTTTATCAGAAATGGCTGTTAAGAAAAATAAAATATTCACTCTCCATTAGGAATTTCAGTAAAACAATGTCTTGAACAAATTTTTTAGTACTCAATGTTTCTGGACATTCTCTTTGATAGCAAAAATCAATTTTAAATAGAAAAAAAAAGAAAGAAATGTCTGTGAAGCAAAATGAACCCTATTATTTGCAGCAGCAGTTCGGTCACTGTGATTCTTAACCCTGCCCTGTGACAAGTGGTGGCTTCGTCACACACCCGCATGTTTAACTCACCCGTAACTTAGGGTTCTAAGTTATCTCATAACCCTCATATGGCAGAGCTGGCAGTCCTTTAAACATGGGGTTCTAAGTAATCTCTCTGTTGTTTTTAACAAAAGATAACTGAGAACCCCATGTTTAAAGGACTGCCAGCCTCGATGGTAAGATGATCAGCATCATTAC
>NW_006203553.1:575589-584629 GCF_000334495.1 Tupaia belangeri chinensis
TACAGATGTAAGGGAGAAAACCCAAGTACTCGTATGTCTGTGATCTCTTCCTCCTGAAACAGCGCCTCCGAAGGTGCTCTCTCTCGACGAAGATGAAAACGGCAAATAAAATAAGGGGGACGACGACGAAGAAGAACACCAGCAGCCCGTCCCTCAAGGCAGTGTTCTTTTCTAAAGAGAAGAACAACTTTCTATTAATGGTCATCAAGGTTAGATGCTAATTTGTACTACCTAGGACATACTAGGTATTATAAATATTTTACACTAATTTCCGCATTATTCAAAAATCAAGCTGGCATAAAGGGAGAAGTCTTGCTCACTCTTCATCTCTGTCCACTTCGTGTTTGCCTTCACAAAGAGAGCCACTTTTATTAGTTTCTTATGTCACCCTGTGGTATGTCTCCACGCAAAGGAGAGGACAAAACATGCTTCTACTGTCAACTCTTACACAACAGGTCCAGGTAGGATGTGCCACAAACACCATTTGGTACACTGCTCTTCACTCCTCCAAACATGGAGGACCTCCTCATGTCTCTACCAACTGCACTGTGAGGATGATCTGCAGTTTACTTAACCAGAACTCCAGTACCCCACTGATGCAAACTTTGATTTTTCCAATCTTTTTCAAAAACAACAAAAAAGTTGTAATGAATAACCCTGTGCATATGTCGTATCATGTCATATAGGCGCACATCTAACTATAATTTCTCAGAAGTGGAATCGCTGTATGACAGGGTACATGCATCCAACTTATTTTAAGGTATTCCCAAACTGTCCTTAGTGATGGTTACATTAGCACACTCACGAGCAATAAATCACGAAAGAATTGTCCATAGTCTCACCCACAAGGCCAGAGTTCTGGGTTTTTGCTAATCTGATGGAACAATACATGACTAATTTATATTTCTTTTTTGAACACTGTAAGTTGAGCACCTTTTTATGTTTAAGGAAACACTTCGTTTTTCCTGCTCAATCATATTTGAGTATTTTTCTATTGAACGTTTGGGTTTTTTTCTTCTCAAGCTATAGAAGTTCTCTATATATTAAAGAGATCAGCTTTGTCTGTGCCACGAGCTGGGAATATTTCCCCCTTTGCCTTATGTCCTGCCGCACCACATGTTCTCCACACACAAGTCTATTACGCGTATACAGCTTAAACTCTCAGTCTTATTTTCTATGGCTTCTAGATTTTAAGACTCATTCGAACCTTTAAAAATCTGCTAATTAACATAAATGATATGTGTTCTTTAGAGAAATAATATAGTAGACATGACGTAAGTGTGAACTGTGAGATATTCCTCGTAATTCTAAGTTTGTAGAAGTGTCAGGACCTCCTATAAAAAGTTGTATAGAACTATATGAAACAACTTAATCCCAATTTAAAAAAAAAAAATGGTGATCAGCAGGTGGCATGGTAATTAAGGCACAGGATTCCCACTTGGTCAACAGCAGTTAAAGTCCCAGACCCAGTGGCTTGAAACTCATGCCAGGCACATATGCGTGCATACCCAAAATCCCAAGAGGAGAAGGGACTGTGGTGTGGTCATCCACTCTGTGGGGTGATTGCTCACTTTCCCTTTCTCAGTCTCTCTCTCTCTCTGGCAAGCACACACACCTTATGGCAATAAATAAATTAATTAATTAAAAACTAAACCAAGGTTAGTGTATCATTTTATATTTACTAAAGAGAAGACAAAATTTACATGAAGGCACCCAACACTCACAAGATTATGCTAAAAGTGATACCTTGACATGGTTCCACTGTTAGTGGCATTACTAATGAAAGGTATCATTCATTTGGAGTTCTTCAAGCACCATAAAAAGGATTATACCCTTCTACCTATCTTATTACTGACGATTTACTCTTCGACTGGAAAAACGCATTCACATTAAGACGTACCCTACAAGGTCAACAGTACGTATCAAAACTTTAGAATCAACGCCATATAACTAGAAAAGAGCTACATCAAATTATGACACATACGCTCAATGGAATGTTATACAGTTATTAAAGCCCAAAGTTCCGACTTCTAGTTCAGACAAGACTGAGTAACAGGGATCAGATTTATCCTGCCAGCTAGAACAACAAAAAAAGAAACAAAAAGTATAGAAACGAATCGCTTTCAAGACACTGGAAATCAGGCAATGAAAAACAATAATCCCACAAAGACAGAAAAAAATGAGGCCAGCCTAACAATGGCGCCAACTTACTGCCCAGAGAAAATGAACAGGCCACGATAGAACAGCATGGGTCAGGGTGTACACCAAAGCCCAGTGGTCTCTCAGAGTTAAAGAAATAAAGCTGGTATTCTGGAGAGGTCACAGCTGCCAGAGGTCAAAAGGCAAGGAAACTACATGGAGGGGACTTGAAAGATCTGCAGAGGGTGCCCTTCAAATATTCAGGTGCTAATGTATATATGAATGTGAGTATCCACCTTGGGCACGTGAACAGATCAGTGGGAACAGCACTCACAGGTCACATGTGACTAGGAAGAGTGCGTGTTCCAGCGATTCAAAGTGGGAACCTCCTCATTAATGTAAGTAAGATAAATAGAAGGGCCTTGCCTCAGCAATGGGGCAAAATTAGCCCTAGACGAAATGTGGCTGAGGCCCTGCCTAACTGCGCCTAACAGCGAGACTTGAAAGGACCCAACTATGCCCAAGTAAACGGGCATATAAAGCATACGGAACGAAGTATACCTACAGGAATCCAAAATATCTGGGACCCAACAAAGTAAAATTCAGTTTCTAGCACCCAGAAAAATTACAAGGCATGCAAAGAAGCAAAAAATGTAATCCAAAATTAGGGGAAAATTAAAACTGACTGAGAAATTATACAGATGATAGAATGAGCAGATAAAGATGCACAAAATTATCACAATTGTATTTTGTTTGCTCAAAAAACTAGAGTGAAGATCGAACAGGTTATGTAGAGTCATGAAACGTGAAAAATATATGGAACTTCTATAAATAAAAACTATAATGTCTGAAATTTCAAAATATATTGGTTGGAATCAATGAAAAATCATAGCTCAAAGAAGAAAAGTGAAGTCTAGGCACAGAAGTGTAAACTATTGAAACTATTAAAATTTAGAACATAGTAAGTAAAGACTGTTGAAAATTTAAACATAGTGAATAGAGACTAATTAAAAACAAACAAATAACTAATCAGTGAGATGTGAAAGAATTCTAAGTCACCAAATATACATGAAACAGGAGTCCCCGAAGCAGACAAAAGAAAGAAGACAGAAAAAAAATTTCAAGAAATATGGTCAAAATTTTTCTAAATCTGAGGAAAAACATAAAAACATGGATCCAAAAAAGCTTAACAAATCGTAAGCACACCAAGGTACATTATTATAAACTACTAAAAACTAGAAGTAAAAGACAAAAATTTTATAAGCAACCAGAAAGTAAAAAACAAACAAACAAACAAAAAACACTATATACAAATAAAAAGAAGGCAGCAGATTTTTCAGAAAAAAAAAAAAATGTAAGTCAGAAGACAATGTGGGAATATCTTAGGAACAGAAAGAGAGAAGAAACTGTAATCCTAGAATTCTTTACCCAATTAAATTATCATTCAAGAAACAGGCAAATTGAAGATTTTTTTTTTCTAACACACCAAAGTCAAAAGTACTTGTCCCTGAAAGACCTTCATTATGAGAAATGCAAAAAGAGGGTGTAGGAGTAACACCACTGGACCCACTTGGAAAGGCCCCTTCTTTGTGGCCCAAAGCCACCCTGCACATGCCGGGCACAAATACCGACATCTATGATCTGGGCCAGACGGGTGGGATCAGCAGTGTGGGGACCCTGTGAGGGGTGCCTCTCTGTCTCAGAAGACAGAAACTTTTTTACTATACGAAGAAGTTTTCCAAGCATGGGGATTAAATACCAGATGGAAATCTAAATTTACACAAAGAGATGAAGAACACCAGGGCCAGCTGTGGTAACGTGAGCTGGCTGACCCTTCTACTCAGAAGACTGAGGTCCTCGGGAGGGCCGGGTTCAACTCTATCACATTTAAAAGGGCAGGCATGATGGTATGTGTGTGTGGTCCCAGCTACTTGGAAGGCTGAGGCAGGAGGATCAAGATATGGTGAGACCCTGTCTTAAAAAAAGAAATGAAGAGTACCAGAAATGTTGACTACATGGATAAACTTACAGATACCTTTCCTGCTATAAAATCTTTTTAAAAGATAATCAACTGTTCAAGGCAAAATTAACAACAATGAATTTGGGTTTATAACATATATAGAAGCAAAATAAATGGCAACGATAGCATAAAAGTCAAGAAGAGAAATGAAAATATACAGAAATGGCACAATATCACTACCATGAAGACTGTATTAGAAAAATATTAAGATAATAAGTTTAGGAACCAGCAGATGACGGAATGGTTACCTCGCTGGACTCCCGCACAGTCAATCATGGTTCAAGTCTCAGACCTGGCAACTTAAAACTCAAGCCGGGCTTGTGTGTGTGTGTGTGTGTGTGTGTGTGGTGTGTCTACAATCCCAAGAGGAGAGAATAGAGGAGAAGCGATTGCAGCATGGCCATTCCTCCCTCCCCCCAGAGGTGGGGGGAGGGGATTTCTCCCTTTCTGTCTCCCTTTCTCTGTCTCTCCTGCGAGCACATACACCCTATAGCAAAAACAATCTCTCAATTAAAAAAAAAAAAAGAGTAAATTTAAACCTAAAAATATCAATAATAAAATTGAAGATAATGGTCTTAAAATAACTCAATTAAAAGCAGAGACTACCAGAGTAAATTTAAAAATGCAACCCAACTATATGCTGCCTACAACATGAAGTGATTAAACTAAAAGAATGGGGGAAATTTTTCCCATGCTAAGTAAAAGAAATCTGGAGTGGCTAGATTAATATCTCATTTCAGAATAAGAGAATAAAAAAGGAGTCAATTTAGAAGGAGAATAGGACAATTCTAGTGTTTATGTATCTAATAAGAGAATATCACAATGCATAAAGCAAAACCTGATAAAACTATGTAGAAAATGGGGAAATTGGCAGATAAAGCCAGAGAATTTAATACTCCTTCCTCAGTAATTTACAAACAAGTAAACAGAAAATCAGTGCAAACCTGGAAGACTTGAACACCTATTCACATGAACTAATTATTGATAGAACATTCCAACCAACAGTAACAGAATGTGTGTTCTAATAGTTCATATTACGCAGGACTTCTACTAAGACAAACCACATTCTGGCCATAAGACAAATTTCAAGAAATATGAAAGGATTTGAGTCATATGAAGTACGCTCTCTGACTACACTGGAATAAATTTACATTAATAACATTAAGTTATCTAGAAAACCCCCAGACACTTCAAAACAAACTAATACATTTCTCAGTAACTTCTGGGTCAAAGAAAAAAATGAAAACATATTAGAGGTCATTTAAACTGTGTGAACATGAATGTTCAACATATCAAAACTGTGATATCAGGACCAGCAGTTGGCGTAATGGCTATGTCGCTGGACTCCCATGTAGTCTACTGCGGTTCAAGTCCCGGACCCGATGGCTTAAACTCACGCCGGGCGCATGTGAGTGCGTGCCCAAGATCCCGAGAGGAAAGTGGAGGAGAAGGGATTGCCACATGGCCATCCCTCCTGGGAGGTGATTTCTCGCTTTCTGTCTCTCTGTCTCTCTCTGTCTTTCTGACGAGCTCACACGCCTTATAGCAAAAACCTCTCGCAAAAAAAAAAAAAAAAACCAACTATGGTATAAAAAAACAATATTTAAAGGAAAATTGATAGCACTACAATGTAAAAGAAACAAGGTTTCAAGTCAATAACCTCATTTACTTTAAGAAACTAGAAACTAGGTGGCATGGTAGTTAAGGTGGCTGGATCCTACATGGCCAACTGGGAGGTTTGAGTCCTGGACCCAGCAGCTTGAAAAATATGCTGTGTATGTGTGTGTGTGTGTGTGTGTGTGTGTGTGTGTGTGCGTGTGTGCACACATGCATGTGCACATGTATCCATGCATGCCCAAAATCCTAGGAGGAGAATAGACAAGAAGAGGCTGAGACATGGTTATTCCCTTGGGGGCTGCTTTCTCACTCCCTTTCTACCCCGTCCCTCTCTGGTGAGCACACATGCCCTATAGCAAATCAAAATAATAATAATCATAAACAATAATAATAATAAAAGAAAAGAAATTAGAAAAACAAGCGTAAACAAAGGCTGGGAGAAAATATATACAAAACACATATTTGAAAAATGACTTGTATCCATAATATATAAAGAATTCTTAAAACTCAAGAAGACAAATGATGCAACTAAAAACTAGAAAAAAAAAAAAAAAAACTTGAAATCATGACCCAAGAAGATAATGTGGATGGCAAATAAAGACATGAAAAGATGCTCAACATTATGAGTAATTCAGAGAATTACAAATTAAAATCGTAATGAAATAACCGTAAATATTTTCCAGAATACCTAAATTTCAAAAGACCGACCATATGACGTGTGAGAGGGTGTGAAGAAGCTGGAATCCTCAGGTAGGCGAGCGGGGATGTAAATGGGAAACCAGTCTGGGAAACAGCCTGGCAGTCTCTTTAAAAGGTCGCCATACGCCTAGCATTTGAGCCAGTCGTTCCACCGAGTATTGACCCAAGAGAAGGAAGGCACTGTGTTCTCACTACCCCCCCTGTGGATAAACAGGAGCTCACAGCCTCTCGGAGAGTAAAAATGAGTAAATAAACAACCACTAACGTATGTGGCAGCACTAACAAGAAATGAGGAGGCACACAGAAGGGGCAGACGAATTCAGGTTTAGGCTGTCTGAGAAATCTCCTTTAGGAAATAAGGCATACACAGGAGCCTGGATAGCAGTGAATCGAGTTTCGACCATGTGAAAATATGATGGAAGGCAGGTCCAGAGGCGAAAGCCAGTAACTTAGCAGACAGAGGTTACCAAGGAAGCTGCAGTAGTCTTCAGCGTGGGGAGACAAAGCTGGAAAGAGCAGCTGGAGCGAACCATGCGCGCATTTAAGCCGTGTTAAAGAATGTGGACTTCATTCTAATAGCGAAGGGGAAGCGCCAAATTTAAAGCAGGACGCTGACATAATCAAAACGGAATTCTTGAAGGAAAACACTAGGACTGTAATGCGGTGCAGAGCACGAGTTACAGGAAGCGAGACGGGAAACAGGAAGTCTGTGTAAGAAGCTATGTTGTAAGTCCAGCAGGAAACAGAAAGTAAAATGATGAGACTGCAAAAATGGAAACGCCCACGAGAGATTTAGGAGGCAGGAGGATCATAATTTATGGTACGGTACGACTGATGTGGGAAGTGGGGGGGCGGGTATGTGATGCCCAATTTGTGGCCTGGGCCAGTTGGAGATCACACTGTTTTCTTCTGAATTACTTGCCATTGTATGTAGGTCCACTGTCCACGCTTCCTCCGTGGCCTTTAGTCTCACAGTTTGGAGGAGCCCAGCCATTTTCACAGTGACAATTCTTATTGCTATTACATACCTTCAAAACAATCAGAATACCACTTCTGTTAATTGTGAATATTGCTCTGCGTTATCAACTCAAGAATGGGAACCGAGAAAAATGATTTAATTCATACAAACTCATAGACACTCTGAGAAATTGATCAGAAATCTAAGTTTAACATCTAAAAGCCTTAGGAATTCTTATCTAATCCGCACTGGGAACTGTCATTACTCCGCACTACTTTGATGAACAAGTCAAAAGAGACCATTACCTACCCCATGTCCATGACACTTATTCTGAATATCACAATCGTAATTCAGCACAGAAGCATTTACGCACTGGAAGTTTCTACAGATCTGAAAAACAAACAAACAAAAGAATAGAGTGAAGTAAAGAAAAACTGAACATTATAGCAAAGAAGTACCCAGAAAAAAAATCTGAGTGTGTATTATTTCATTGGAGAACTCTTTCACATTGTCAAGGAAGGGATAATTCCCATATTAATTTGAGTTTTGAAGATACAGAAAAATAAATGACATGAACTATTCATGTAGAACTAATGATCACAAAAGACGACGATGACATAAAGAACTAAAAGATAAAGTCAGAATGTATCCTTTCATGAGTACAGATGTGAAGATCCTAAGTAAAATATTCACAAAGATATTTTTTTCTGATCAAGATTCACCAGGTAAAGTTGATCTTGGAACTAAAAGGAAGACTCAACAACAGGAAATCTATAACTAGACCTCTCATAAACTGCCATTAGTACAGTAGATATCAAAAGATCACTTGTGGCCAGCAGATGGCATGGAGGTGAAGGCTGCTGGATCCCACATGGCCAACTGCATGGTTCGAGTCCTGGATCCACTGACTGGTAAACACACACCCAGTATCCTAACAGGGTGACAAGTTCAGGATTGTAGTTTGATCAGGCCCCATTGTGGGGGAGGTGGCTGGCATGCTCTCACTCGCTCTTTCTCTCTCCCCCTGCTCTCCCTTCTCTTGTGCAAACACGCAGCCCTCTGGCATTAAAAGAATATTGAGAGCCCGCTCACTGAACATGGGTGTTTCATTCCAAACCCAAAGGGAAGGCCTGATAGTCCTGATAGTCCAAAGCATGCCCTATTTCCAAAGCGGAAAGTCATTTTCATAGTCAGTAAATCTTCAAAAACATTTCTGCTTTCTCCCCTGTTGACATTCTGGGAAAAGAAAAGGCTGTGTTCGCTGGTTATGATTTTCAAACTATGCAATCACACTTTGCTCTGATACAGCTGTGGTTTCAGAGAAAAAACATCTCACTGGGACTAGCAAATGGTGTAACGGTAATGTTGCTGGACTCCTACACAGTCGGCCGCAGTGCTGAATCCCTGACTGCTGGCTTGGAACTCACACCAGAGCGTGTGCGTGCACACCCAAAATCCTGAGAGGAGACAGGGAGAGAAGGGATTGTGTCGGGGCCTTCCCCTCAGGGGGTCATTTCTCACTTTGATTTCTCACCTTCTGTCTGTCTCTATCTGGCAAGTGCACGTACCCTATAGCAAAAAGAAAAAAAAAAAAAAAAAAAAACACC
>NW_006203553.1:584690-622037 GCF_000334495.1 Tupaia belangeri chinensis
GAAAGAGATGGGGTGGGGCGTAAGAATACACTCCCCCTCCCCAGGGGAGGACAGAACAGGCACATCGCAATCCCCACCCTCCATTATCTCCTTGGAATTTGGACATGTGACACACGTGCCTGGCCTACTTCTCAAGTTGCCAGGTCCAGGATTTGAACTGCACCGTCAGCCATGTGGGATCCAGCTGCTTTAACCACCACAAGCTGGCCCCACAGACTTAATTTTAAGTAATCAATGCTTTAATCAAATGCAAACTGTACTACCACCACCACGAATGTGTCCCACTACAAGTTCACTCAGTCTATGGAGTCTCTGAATGTCCAGGCTGGAGTTTTCTCCATCAAATTGACAAAACACGGCCAATACCACTTCTAAAGAACAGAGTACCAGTGCCCTTTGTTTTTACATTTAACTTTTCTTCTTTTTCTTTTTTGAGACATTTTTGCTATAATGTGTGTGCACTTGCCAGAGAGACAGAAATTAAGAAATCACCCCTGGGAGAGATGACCATGCCGCAATCCCTTCTCCTCCATTCTTCTCTTGGGATTTTGGGCACACACACATGCACTCATGCCTGCTGTGAGACTCTCAAAATGCCAGGTCCAGGACTAGAACAGCAGACGACCACATGGAAGTACAACACCTTAGCCACTACACCACCTACTGGTCCCTCCTTTAAGTTTTACTTGTACATGGTTAAAAATCAAATTAAGGCTTATGACCAAAACAACTCCCTGGCCCATTCTTACCTAATCCACCAATCTAGAGGCAACTGCTGTTTCTTCTAACAATTAGTTCCCTATAATAAATTAGAATGCTATTTATAGGGGCCAGCAGGTGGCATGGTGATTAAGGCACTGGATTCCCAGATTGCTGACTATCGTTCAAGTCCTGGGTCTGGCAACTTGCTTTTTCACTTTCTCTGTCTCTCCCATGAGTGCACGTGTTCTTATAGAAAATTAAAATAATAATAATAAATTAATTATTCTTAAATAAACAATGCTTTTTAAAAAATGCAGTTTGTTGACTAACCTACCTTGGACACCAACTAATGTCCTTTTGGATGGATAAGGATTGAGCTTTCTTGTACCATTCCCAATGTCTGCCCTCTACCTGCTCAAAGTATGCAATGCTTAACATTTACACCCTTAATATGGGGTGTTATCAAGTCAAATTGCAATATCTCATTAGTCACCAAGTGAGAGAAAATAGCTAAGAATTGGTTATCGGAGATTGCCTTTATTACCAACAACACATTAACGTGATGTACGTACACAGCACAAAGGGGCCTCTTAATACTGCCCCCCAGAAACCAACTTACCTGCCTGGTCTCAGGCGGCTCTGGAAACCACAGCCTCCCCTGACAGAGACACAGCCTGCCCTGCTAAGTGTACTGCAGGTCAGCAGAGCAGACCGGAAAGGAGAGGCCAGAAGGGACTGAGCCCCAAAGCTGTGTCCTCTCCCAAAACCTGTCCCTGGACCAGTCACTTTTCCAGTTGACACTTTTGTGCTGTAGCTGACTGCAGGTGAGAGTGGACCACTGTACCCACACAAAAATATTCCACTGGATTATAGACATAAGTATTAAAATAAATAAATAAAACAAGAAACGAATGAAAAGCCTTCTAGAAAATACAAGAGAGTGATGCTCTGACACTATCCTGAGAACGTCTCTCGGAGTGAGGGGGCCTGTGGCAATGGAGCGCAGTGGAGCTGCAGGGTGCTGATGCCGACGGCAGGTCCCAGGAGTGCACCCTGTGTGTGTGCACAGGAGCACGTGCACAGGTGCCCATGACCCTGGCTAAGGCTGGGGGGACTGTCTGTCATGAAGACCCTGTTGGGTGTGCCTGTATTTCTCTCTCTCTGTCATGGGAGAAATAAATAAATGAACTTTTTAAAACACTAATGTTAAAAAAAAGCAGAAGCCATTAAGGAAAAGAATATAATGTTAAGTAAAAGCAGAAGCCATTAAGGAAAAGAATAACAGAGTTGAATGTGTAAAAATATAAACATAGTGGGACTGGCAGGTGGCAGGCTGGTTAAGGGTGCTGGACTCCCACATGGTCAAATCAGTTCAAGTCCTGGACCTGTAGCTTGCTTTCTCACTTTCTGTCTCTCTCTCACTTCGGTCAAATTAAAATAAATAAATAAATAAAGTTATGTAGAACAATTCTAAAAATAAAAATAGGTAAACATGGAGAAAAATACTAAAAAACAAAAAGAGGCAAGGACTAATCTGAGCAAAAGTTACATGTGTGTGTACACATATGTAAATATATAAAACAATAAATATATATAAATATATAAAACATTACATTATATATGGAATAAGTTAAAGTCCTTTAAACTTAGTAAGAAAAATAAGACAACTTTTAAAAATTTCCCAAAGGGCACATGTGCTGGTCAGAAAGAGATGGAGTGAGAGGGAAAGCGAGAAAACATCTCTGTGTGAGGACTGATCATGCCATAAGCCCTTACCCTCCATGTCACCCTCCTTCTGGGATTCCGGGCATGCACATATACGCACTGCCATGCTTTCTGAGCACGCACACATACGCACTGCCATGCTTTCTGAGCACGCACACATACGCACTGCCATGCTTTCTGAGCACGCACACATACGCACTGCCATGCTTTCTGAGCACGCACACATACGCACTGCCATGCTTTCTGAGCACGCACACATACGCACTGCCATGATTTCTGAGCACGCACAAAGACGCACTGCCATGCTTTCTGAGCACGCACACATACGCACTGCCATGCTTTCTGAGCACGCACACATACGCACTGCCATGCTTTCTGAGCATGCCATAAGCCCTTACCCTCCATGTCACCCTCCTTCTGGGATTCCGGGCACGCACATATACGCACTGCCATGCTTTCTGAGCACGCACACATACGCACTGCCATGCTTTCTGAGCACGCACACATACGCACTGCCATGCTTTCTGAGCACGCACACATACGCACTGCCATGTTTTCTGAGCACGCACACATACACACTGCCATGTTTTTCGGGCACACACACATACGCACTACCACGTTTTTCAAGCCTCCGAGTCTAGGATTTGAACAGCACAGTCAGCCACGTGGAATCCAGTTCACATAATCTCTAGGTCACCGGCTGGCCTGACATGTCAGTTTTTAAATGGACAAAGACTATCAGTAGGAAAACTCACAGAAGAGATGAATATATATAATCAAAAAAGTTCATGTCATTAATAAGAGCAGAATAAAAATGAAATTACCCTTAAAGTTTTAAAATAATACCTACAAATCTTGACTATGATCTGGAGAATTTAAAACACTTACAAACGAGGACCACCAGGTGGCATGGTGATTAAGACTCTGGATCCCACATGGCTGACTGTATGGTTCAAGTCCCAGACCTGGAGACCTGAAAAACACACTAGGCACATGTACGAGCCCAAATCCTAAGAGGAGAAAATGGAGAAGGGATTACAGCATGGCCATCCCCACAAGGGTGACTTCTCACCCTCCCTCTCCTTGTCTCTCAGTCTCTCTCCAGCTAATGCATAGGCCCTATGGCGAAATAAACAAACAAAAACACAAACCACTAGTTGGATGATAAACTTTTTTTTTTTTGAAGAGGTGTTTACTATAGGGAGCGTGTGCTCGCCAGAAAGACAGAGAGAGACAAAGAGACAGAAGGCAAGAAATCATCCCCCAGGAGGAATGGCCACGCTGCAATCCCTTCTCCTCCATTCTCCTCTCAGGATCTTGGGCACGTATGCACATGCGTCCGGCGTGAGTTTAAGCCACCGGGTCTGGGACTCAAACCGCGGTCGACTATGTGGGAGTCCAGCGACATAGCCATTACACACACTAACTGCCGGTCCCGATGATAAACTAATTTAAAACTGTTCCCAAGAGAAATTTGGCAAAACTATACCTAAAACCATAAAAGTATACATAACATTGTAGAATTAATAGTTTAGCCTCAGAAAATGATCGGGGATATTCTTTTTTTTTTTTTTTTTTTGATTTATAAAGTGCCATTAGTCTCAGCATTATTTATAAATAGCTGCAACAGGCAAGTTTATTTAGTTGCAAGGACAGGCACAAAAATATATGGGTCTTTCTGTAAGTGGAAGTGAGGAATAGAACTGGGACGTCCTGAAGAATCTTGTACTTTCTTCTCTTGCTCCTAATTACCTAATTATGTATTCCAAGAAAGGGATGTGGCCCGGGTCACCTCCTCATATGGCTCATCTGGGTTCGTATCTGATCCAGCTGTGGTCTGGATAGAGGGGGCCTGGGCTGGACAAGCACTGCGACTCTCTGGTACAGAGGCACCCACAGACGTGCGACCTCCAAATCTGGAAAGTGTCCCAGTTATCACAAACTGGCTAATAAACCAGACAGCACATTTGTGGGGAGGGAAAGAATGGCATACCGCAAAGTGGAAAATATCAGTTACGGGACCCTAGAGAAGAAACCTGGATGGCAGACTAACAGGTGTTCTTAACTGTCCTCTTGGTGATCGTAGATTCTAAACTTCCTCCAATGAATGTCCGTTTCTTTTACAATTATCAGGGGAGAGCAGCTGACTGTGTCACAACCGGGGGATATTCACACGTAGCTTGTACATGGAAGATGCTCCGATTACCTTGCCCGCATCACATTTCGTGCCTTCGTTCACCATCCCAGGGTCTGGGACATCGGATCCTAGCTGGAAATCCACACCCCAGCACTTGGTGCCGCGACTGGGCGTCTGAATAATCGCAGGCACAATCCCGAACACCGGCATCTCCTGCACATTCTCACACTGAAGCTTCCCACACAGGGCGTTCCTATAGAGACAGAGAAAGGACACGGCTGGAAAGTGCACCCAGGACAGACACGAAAGAAAAATGAAAAGTTTGCATGTGGACGTTAGCTGGACAGAAGCAGCAGGGAAAGGTTGGGGCTGAGGCCAAGAAAAAGAAAAGGGAGGAGAGACAGCGGGTGTCAGGGTACAAATCACAGGAGCCAGCTCATGCTCCTGCACCTAGCCCTGCTTCACTTCACTGTCTCGGGCTCAGAGGAGTCTAATAATGCTGTTGATAAATGTGACAGAACTTCACAGATGCTGTACACAGGAAGTCATACAGCAATACCACACTTCAGTCATGTCTTCTTACAGTTACGGGAAGGAGGAAATTAAAGCCTGTAATGCAAAATAGGAAAAGACATCTCTTTGACTAATTCTTTTTTTAATATAATTATTTATTTTATTTTATTTATTCATTCATTTATTTTAATTTAACTAAAGAGAGAGAGAGAGTGAGAAAGCAAGCTGTCAGGTCTGGGACTGGAAACGTGGTGAGCCATGTGGGAGTGTCCTGCATCTTAACCACCATGCCACCTGCTGGTCCTAATTCTTGGTTACCTATTTAAACACACAAGTCATGAACTCATTAACTCACTAATTTGACACGCAGGCGCTGTGAAGGCTCCCCTGACGACACCCCCTAGCTGAGTTAAACGGCCCACCTGTGGTACACCCCTGCGTACCTCTCACATCAGCTCTTACAGCGCTGCACAGAAATATTTTACCAAACAAAAAAAACCATCCATCAAGCACCCACCCTGCACATGAATTTCTTCCATGACAACACTGCCAAGTCTTCACGGGGTGCTTTTTCCCAATACCCCTAATTTGCCGCCTCCTGAAACATGCCATTCAAGCTATCATTACATTCTTTACTGAGTTGAAATCTGTCTCCCAGGACTTCCTCATTGACCCCACAGACACTGCCTTTCCTTCTTTCAGATGGCAGCTATTTTAGGACAGCTTTAATGCAGCTCTGAAAGACTCTTCACCAGGACGGCATCTTACAATCATTCTGCTTGCGACAGGGAGGCCCCTGCTAAATATGCACCTGCTGCCTCTAGACACGCAATGCTCATGGGGGAGCAGGACACCGCAGTAACAGCCTGACGGCAGAGAGGAGGACGCTGTCTGGATTCCAGGTGCCTGGCCATCTCGGCGAAGCCCGGGGTTACATAGCTTGGATGACAACACATTGCATTACCGATGCCCCAGAGTGTGCTGATAAAATCCCTCTTCGATTTTCACATATGCTACTACTAAGTCTTCATCTTGTCTCCATGCTACATTTAAGAGTTATTAATTTTGTTCCAACTTTATATTTATTCTTATGTCACCCTTTACTTCCTAAGTGACATAAGTAAAGTGACTGAACTTTCAGAACTCCTATTTCGTCATGTAAAAAGAGACATAACTAATAGTGCACAAGTTAAGCAATGATGGAACTAAGAAATACAGCGAGGACATGGGCCCACTGGCCCAGCCACTTCCACGGGTCACTGTCACTGGGCGGAAAGTGAAGACAGATTAAAAGTGACTTAATTAGTCCATAGCTCCTGAGATCTAGCCATTTGGGCAGAAAGGAAGATGTCCCACTGATAACTGGGCCTCCAGCATCCAAAACTCGCGTGAACAGCCCTTCTTCAAGAGACAGCCAGCTCCATGGCTCCTGAGATCTAGCCATTTGGGCAGAAAGGAAGATGTCCCACTGATAACTGGGCCTCCAGCATCCAAAACTCGCGTGTTTGGGAAGAAACCGACCATCCACCAGATGACTAGAAATCGCTGCAGGACCACAAGAAATATGGGGAAGCAGGAAAATACCTCTCCCACAAGGGAAAAGGATAGCTCCTCTTTATCCACACACAGTTCAATGGAAATCATGGAAATGTCTGATAAAGAATTCAGAACATTCATAATGGCAAAGCTAACAGAGATGGAAGAGAAGAGAGACAAGGAACTGCTGAAGAGGAAGGAGAAAGGAGTTGAAGAGTTCCAGGAGGTGAGGAAATTCATGCTAGATCTAAAAGAGGAATTTCACACTTTACAAAAGAATCAGATGGAACTGTTAGAGATGAAGGCTATAATACAAGAAGTCAAAATCTCCCTTGAAAGTATTAAAAGCAGACTAGATCATACAGAAAATAGAATCTCTAATGTAGAAGAGAAAATGGTTGGCCTAGAAAAATCCACCGCGAAGACTGAGAAAATGGCCCAAAAATTTGAGAATAATATGCGAGAAGTACTAGATACCATCAAACGTCCAAACATCCGGATAATAGGCATCCCAGAAGGTGAAGAGACTCATAAGGGCATTGATAATCTATTCCATGAAATCTTACAAGAAAATTTTCCAAACCTGGAGAGGCACTCAAAGATTCAGACCCAAGAAATACAGAGGACCCCAAATAGAATCAACCCAAGAAGATCTTCTCCAAGACACGTTATAGCCAGATTGACCAAAACCACAGACAAAGACAAGATACTAAGACTGGCAAGAGAAAAAAGGCAAGTTACCTACAAAGGGTATCCCATCAGACTAACGGCAGACCTCTCATCGGAAACAATGAGAGCGAGGAGAGAATGGGAAAATGTATTCAAAGTATTAAGGGAAAAGCAATTTCAACCGAGAATTCTGTACCCAGCAAGGTTATCGTTCATTTGGGAAGAAAAGACACGAACTTTCCCAGATAAACAAAACCTGAAAGAATTTACCAGCACCAGACCGGATCTCCAAGAAGTTCTTAAGGGAGTGCTATGTCAGTAAAATTAAATGCAGACACACAGAAATAAGAGTTCAGAAACTAAGAAAATGGGCAACTTAATTGTAGGGCCAAAAGCTGGAGTTGAGTATTACATCCCAGATTTCAATCTGGAACATCGAACCTCAACAGATACAGAAGAAATATTAAGTACATGAGACTGAACTGATGAAACAGTATTCTACGACTTGACTAAAATATTGCTGCTTTTCTTCTAAGCTTTGTTGTCCGGTTTTAAGGATTTTTGTCCTGTCTTCAGCTATCAATAGATTCATGTTCCGACTATTTGAACAGAATACTAACCTGTTTCTAGGCTTTAAGTTTCAAAGAAATATCCTTACCAGTTCAAAACTGCTTTTCTTGAAACCATCGGCTGATCTTGCTATTGAAAGTAGTTAGATTACTTATGATATTGTGTGATCAACGAAATGTTGGGGGAAAAGGAATTGAAGACAACTGTAGACAGCAGAGATAGTGTAATAAGAGAGTGGAATAGGGCAGAGGGCTAGACATGGGGTAAAAAACATATATATGAAAGTAGAAATGGAATATTATGGATGATAACATGCATTATTAAGCCACTATACAGTATATTCTAGATGGGAAACCACATTTAGAATGTTGTGATGATGCTCAGGGAATGAATGTAAATTAAGAAAAAAAATTTTCAGAAGAAAAAAAAAAGGCATTAGAAATACCTATTTGATGACTGCAGTTAAGCTATATAGCCCTAGTTAGGTGCTACTTTATAGTATGTTCATTCTATTCACTGAGGTTTATGCCTAAAGTCAGACTTGTGTTCATGGATATGTACATATCAGCTGTGCTTGCTGTTGAAAATATTTAGATTTATTAAGATATTTAGTGAAACAATAAAATGGGGGAGGCATAGAAAGCACCAATAGATACCAGACACAGTGTGGGAGGAGGGTGGGAGATGGCAGAGGGTGAGATAGGGAATCAAGAATGGGGAAAAAGGCAAAATATACAGAAAACAAGAAATGGAAAATGATTTGTTGACAATAACACATATGTTGATGTGCTTGATTGAGCCAATATACAGTGTATTCTCAATGGAAAAATCTCATTTTGTATGCTATAATGATGTACAGTGAATGAATGTAAATAAAGAAAAAAATGTATAAAAAAATAATAATAATTTTTGGGACCAGAAGTTAAAAAAAAAAAAAAAGTGACTTAATTAAGGATCAAGCCCACAGCCCAGATTAAGGGAGCTGGATCCCACAGGACTACGCGTAGTTCAAATCCCAACTGAGCAGCTTGAAAACATACCAGACACACGTGAGTGCATGTCCAAAATCCCAACCAGATGATGAAATGGGTGAGAAAGGGCCACAGCATGGCCACCCACCACTGGGGCGGCACCTTCTCTCTCTCTCGCTTTCTCTTGGGCAAGCATACCTCACACACACACACACACACACACGCATACACACAAGCACGCATGCACCCCCCCCCCGAGCAATTAAAGAGTTTTCACATAGAAATTAAAGTGGTTTAAGTGACATGACAACTAGATGAAACGTGTAATCCTTGGTCAAGTGCTGGGAGATGCCGGCTATGAAAAAGAGGCAGGTTAGGGACATATTAATACTGACCAGGTATTAGGTGACACTTAGCAACTGTTCATTTGGCTAGGAGAGAGAGGGGACTGTGAATGGTCTTGTGTGCTGGAGAAGAACATGAAAACTGTAAAAGTATCATAATGCCTATGAATCTTAAAAACGGTCCAGCAGTCCAGACAAAGCAAATATGACAATGCTTTACCCTAGGATAACAGAGTTTTGTTCACATATTCCTCTGTCTCATTTACATGTTCAAAAAGATGACACTACATGCTGAAAAGACAGTCCTTCCACGGGGACTGTGTGTCTTATGCTTCTGAAAGGAAATGCACACAGAAGGAAATGCAACAGACGTGTAAGGGAGTGTCGCTGGAAGGTAGGACCACCATGTAATTACACTTTTTTTTTTTTTTGAGAGGTTTTAGCTATAGGGCACGTGCGCTCGCCAGACAGACAGAGAGTGATATAGAGACAGAAAGCGAGAAATCACCCCCCAGGGGGTATGGTCACGCCGCAATCCCTTCTCCTCCATTCTCCTCTCGGGATCTTGGGCATGCACGCACACGCGCTCAGAGTGAGTTTTAAGCCACCGGCTCCGGGACGCGAATCGCGGTTGACTACATGGGAGTCCAGCGACATAGCCATTATGCTAACTGCTGGTTCCCACGTAAATACACTCTTTAGACTTTTCTAGATTTTATACATTTTCTATGATGAGGACAATGATGATGACAAGGGCTACAGAAGACCCAAAGAAGGCACTGCTCTTTGCACTGACATCCTTCAGCTCACCTGCCAAACAGCACTTGGAAATAGAAACCCCCCAACTGTCCCATTTTACAGAAGAGAAAAGTGAGGTATGGAAATGAAATAACTCATCCCAATTCTCAGAGATGCCAAGTGATTGAACCAGGTTTCAAATCCAAGGAGGCTAACTTCCAGTGTGTATTCTTACTGACTGTAGTATCCTGATACACAGTTACCAGATGTTTTCTAACGAGCTGCTCAGTAATTCTTACGTTTGTTAAGTATAGTTTTGATGTCTTAAGGGGGGATTCATGAACACGTGAACCAGACAAGGCCACAGACCAGCACCCAGTTTGTCCAGCAGGCTCCTTCCGAGTCGGCCTTAATGCACTTACCCAGCTCCTTCGCTGATCCGTTACTAATTCTCCACCCATTCACTCTCCACCATGTCATCTACACCTCTATGTACTCACTCACAGCCCTACGCTCCTCTCAGGCATTATGCTAACTGCTAAAGATAAAATGTGTCACTGGGCCTGATGGTTTAGTGAGGAAGGGGGAGAACCAGACAGCCACAGAAACAAAAGAAACCGTGAGAAATACTACATATTCCAGAGGCAAAGGAAAAAACGTGGTCTATATAATAAAAGGGTCCACTCATGAGAAAGAAGTAACAGTCCTAAATGTGTATGCACCTAATAACGAGCTTGAGATACACACAGCAAAGATGTAGAGTAAATAAGTGAAGAAATTCACAATCAAAACTGTAGAATTCAATGCACCAACCTCGGAAATGGAAGGAACAGATAAAACACACGAACACACACCAGGATAGGTAAGACTTGAATATTCTATTAACCTGTCGTTCACAGACTACACATCCAACTGAAGAATGCATTTCCTTTTCCAATGGCATATGGAGCATTCACTGTGAAGCAGACCATCTGCCGGACAAGAGTTCATGCCTCGATAAATCCCAAAGAGCCAGTCATAGAGTATGTTCTCAATGGAATTAAACTAGAAATCAAAACCAGAAAAATAACCAGAATATCCCTATTTGGAAATTAGGCGATGTATTTTCAATAGGCCAGGGGACAAGGGGAAACACAAGGTCACCTAGAGGATCCTCTGAACCGCAGGGACGAAAGCACCACACCTCACTTCTAGGGCAAAGCCGCACGTAGCAGCACAAGCTCCTGGCAGATCTGACTGTCTTAGGGGAGAGAAGAAGGTTTCCTGAAAGAAATCACAGAGACCCGGAGAACAGGCAGAACTAACTGGGCTCAGAGGGGAGATGAGGGCACGCTAAGCAGATGGGACGGCTAAGACCCTGTGGCAGAGAGTCACATTGGGCTAGCATGGCCAAAGCAGCTCACAGAAGTTCGTGAATCACACGTGGGGAGGAGAAGGAGGAGAACACTATGCAAAAGCCAGGGAAAGAGGGTTCTACAAGGAGAAAATCGTTAACAGAGCTGAATGCAACCCGAGACATGACCAATGTGACTGGTTTGGCGACGTGGAAGTCCTGTTGCTAGTCCTTCTTGGCACGCGTCATGTCACTGCAGTGGCAGTAGCAGGTGGGGTGAGCCGGCGGCACACGCAGTATTACAGAATATCCCGCTGTATGAAATGTTACTGTAAGTGCACGTGGTGCATAGGTACAGAATGGGTGGAAAGACACCGAAATTGGTGAACACACATGGGTTGAGATTATAGATGACCTTTCATTGTTTATCATTTAATTTTTTTTTGTAATACACAAATGTTATTGGGCCATTGGAAAAGTCATGACATATTTTTCTATGCTTTTCTATGCAAAATACATCATGACTTTTCTGATGACCCAATAATTACAGAAATAAAGAAAGTTTTAATTGATCATTTAAAAATTAGCATGGGGACCAGCAGATGGTGTAATGGTTATGTCACTGGACTCCCACGTAGTCAACTGCAGTTCGAGTCCTAGATCCTGTGGCTTAAAACTCACACCAGGCACTTGTGTGTGCATGTCCAAAATTCTGAGAGGAGTGTGAAGGAGAAGGGATTGCGGCATGGCCATGCCCCCCCGCCCCAGGGGATGATTTCTTCTTTTTGACCTCTCTGTTTCTCTGTGTCTCTGGTGAGCACACACGCCCTATAGCAAAAATCTCTAAAAAAAAGAAAAGAAGAAAAAGAAAAGAAAAAAATTAGTATAGAGGTTAAGGTGGCTGAATCCTACATGGCCACCTGCATGGTTCAAGTCCCGGACACAGCAGCTTGGAAACAGCCTGGGCACGTGTACGTGCATGACCGAAATCCCAAGATGATAGTGAAGCCAAAAAGGACTGAGGTGTAGCCATTTCCACTGGAGTGGTTTCTCACTTTCTCTCTCTCTCTCTCCCCCTATTTTTCCAGTGAGCAGTCACACACTAACCGAAAAAAAAAATTAATTTAAAATATGTAAAAATTATACAAAACTAAAAGAAAATAATAAAGTCCAGAATTAATTCTGCAGGTACGTTCGAAAGGACATAATAACACAATCTCTCATAGAAAGCGAGTTAAGAGGGTGTTGGGTTTGGGTTCTGGTTGTAGATTAGGAATAAACATTAGATCTCAGCATCTCACCAGTCCAATTCCTAACGCCAGTCTCGGAAGCTCGTGTTATAAAATGCGGTGGAAACTTAAGCATGTGCAGGGTGGGAAGTGAGCAGTCGTGGGATCTGCCACAGCAGACACTGGCCACGGTGGACCTCGCCTCCACTTACCCCGTGGCGCACTTCTTGTACTCGTTGCCGGAGAAGCCGCAGTTGCCGAACCTGTCCCCTTTAGAGTTCACTTCAATGAAACAATCTTTGGGGGCAGCCTTGGCTTCTGTGGAGCAAACATTTAAAAAGAGAAAACAAGTCATGGCGACAGAACTTCAGAAATTAAAGTACTCCCCCTGATCGTCCACACCCCGAAGAGCTGCCTGCACACCTGGGAAACAGCCTCAGGCCTTATGCGTGAGATATTTCTGTTCTGTTACTCATAACAAGATATAAAAATACTCTGTAGTAAAAATCTCTCTAAAAAAAAAGATACACACACACACACACACACACACACACACATAGCTTAAGTTGTACTTAACAGCCTTGGAGGGCCAGCATGGTGGTTAAGGTGCTGGACTCCCACATGGCCAACTGTGGTTCAAACCCAGTGGCTTAAAAATCATGCCAGGCATATGTGTGTGTCACGCACACACACACTTAAAATTCTTAGAGATGAATAAAGAAGGGATTGTGACATTGCCATATCCCTTGAGGGTAATTTCTCACTTTCTCTCTCTCTCTGTCTCTCTCTCTCTCGCTTGCTTGCTTACTTGCTCGCTCGCTCTCTCTCGCTCTCTCTCTCTCCCTCCCTCCCTCCCTCCCTCCCTCTCCCTCTATCTCTCTGGCAAGCACATGTGCTCTATGATAAAAACCTAAAAGAAATATCATTAAACAAGAAAATATAAATAAATTTGAAACTACGCAGTGTGGCACCATTTTCAGCATATTTGTTTTCGTTGCCCTCACATATTTATTTCTACGCACCCCAAATAATATGCAAATAAATACAGTATGCAAAGAACAAAATAAGTGGTCAGATCAGGCTGGGAGGAGTGGGGAAACACTGCCAGCTACTACTTTTGCTTTTCACTTACCATACATGGTTTAGGTATTCCTCCCAACTAGGTGTATTGACAAATACCCAAGGCAGGTGACAAAGAATGAATCCATGCTTGCTTTCTTATATATACATACACGTATGTGTATACATGTACACACACATGCGGTTTGGTTTTAAAGAAAATGGATGAGGAGTCAAAGGAGTTACGTGAAAAGAAGAAGAAAAAAAGAGGCAGAGGATCAGGTAATACAAGAAATGATCACGCCTGGGCGAGGTAGGTGGAGTGGTGATTAAGGCACTGGACGCCCACGTGGCCGGCTATGGTGAGTCCTGGACCTGGCTTTCTCACTTTCCCTCTCTCTGGTCAAATTAAAAATAATAATAATAGTAAATTAAATCAAATTGTTTTAAAAATGACTATAGAAAACTTGCACAAGATCAGGCCAGCCCTGTGGCCCAGTGGTTAAGGCAGCCAGATTCCACATAACCAGTCATCGCTGAATTTCAGCCCAGGTAGCTTGAAAAATATACCATGTGCATGTGCAGATGGGCCCCAAATTCCAACAGAATGGAGAACTAAAGGGGAAGGGATCGTGGCACAACGACGCCCACTGGGGGGTACTTTCTCCCTCTCCCTTCCTCTCTGTCTCTCTGGGAACTGACAGTGGTGAAATGTGACACTCTGCAAAACTGACCCACACGAGAAGGTTCCAGGTGCCTGTCCTGACCCCTGAATCCTCCGGGTATGCGTGCCCATGACCAAGGCTGGCTGAGGCTGGCTCATGGAGTAGACGCTACCAGGGGTGCTGTCTCTTTGTCTCTGTCTCTTTCTATCTCTGTCACTCATGGAAAATATAAATAAATAAATAAAACCTTTAAGTTTATAAACCAACTAAGAGCAGAATTGAGAAATGAGATAACACAAAATTTTGGATGCTGAAAAGCAGCCAGCTAAGAGCTAAGGGGCAAATGACTTCAAGTAGCTGAGAAAACGAAATCTAAGCTGGCAGTGGCGAAAGCTGAGCTCAGCTACTTTTCCATCACAGATTTCCGCCAAGAGATGGCCCCGGTTGTGCCCAATCGCTCTAGAGAGTGGGGTAAGGAGCGGCAGGTGGCTAAGAGAACACGGGTTAAAGGCTGCTGGGGAAGCAGTTCGAGCCACAGATCACATCCCCTCCCCGCACGGCTGACAGTCCCTTTCTATCCTGTTTCTGGAGAGAAGACACAGGGTGTCCCTACTCCCAGACATGATGCTCAGTTACTAATGGTGCAGAAACTATTCCAAAAACAAGGCAATGAACTGAGGATCTGCCAGCCCTTACTGAGCCCCACCCTATCCTCCTGGGTCCCAAATCCCCGCCCACCAAACCCGGCTTCTCCTGGGTGAGGCAGCCAGGCCTTGCCCAGTGAGCTGGGGACAGAGAGGGTCCCCACGGGGCAAAAAGGGAAGCTGTGGGTTTGGACACTGCCCCAGCTGAAGAGTGCAGCCCGTTCCCCAGAGGAGGCTTTCGGCCAACAAGCCTCAGTCCCGGTCTAGTTACTTACTCCCTCTGCTTTCATCCCCGGGAACCAGGGCCCAACAGACATCTTAGGAACTCAGCCCATGGGAGAGTGAGAAGCCCGCGGAGGAAGGGCAGCTGAAACAGTGCAGGTAAAAGGGGAACTTAAACACTCATTCAGACGCTGAGAGCTAAGAGAGTTTGAACAAATGGGAAAAATTCAGAGTTCCTGTGAGCTAAAACTACAACGCCTGAAATGAAATGCTCACGAAAGAACTAGAAGATAGAGCTGGAGGAACCGCACAGAAAGCGTGATTAAAAACAAGAGACGAAAAGGGAGAGGTCAGAAAATCCAGGAAATTCAATATGTGGTTCAAGAAAAGAATCCCCAAACACAGACTCTTACACATGAAGAGAAAACTATTTCTCAAACTAAAAAATCTTTTCAATCTATGACTGATTGGCTATGAGGCTTGAGACCTAGTTTTATGAAGGGCTGAGTAGACACAGCCAATGAATAAAAACAGACTGGCATCGGGCATGTCGTCTTGAAGCAATGATCCTGCGAGCCTTTCCAGAAGAAAATAAAAAGGCCACAGATGAGAATCAGAACGATTCAGACTTCTCAACAACAACCCAGTAAACTAGGCAACAAGGCAGCAATGGCTTCAAAATGGTGAAGAGTTCATTTCTAACCCCACCAAGTACTTAAAGAGGCGTTTCCCCTTCACGAGATCTAAGAAATGTTACCACCAATCCACACTGCTAAAATAAGGCCTTTGTGAGGGAGGAGCCAACTGAGAAAGGGCAACATAGGAAACAGCAGGCAGGATGTTATTTATTTTAAATCATTTTTTTATTGAACTTTATTTAGTTAATTTATTTATGTGTTTTAATTTGACCAGAGAGGGACAGAGTGAGAAAGAGAGAGAAAGTGAGAAGCAAGCCACCAGGTCCAGGACTCAAACCACAGTCAGCATGTGGGAGTCCAGTGCCCTTAACCAACCACCATACCACCTGCTGGCCCCTAGACAGGATTTTAAAAAGTAGAGAGAGAGAGTCAGCTCCATGGCCTAGTGGCTGAGGCAGCCGGATCCCACATGGCTGACCTTGCAGTCTGAGTCCCTGACCTAGCGCCAGGCAATGTGCGTGCATGCCCAAAATCCGTAAAAGAGGGAGAGACAGAAGAAGAGCAACTGCACTATGACCATTCCCCATGGGGAGGGGGACCTCTCTCTCTCTCTCTCTGTCTGTCTGTCTGTCTGTCTCTCTGGTAGCATATATAACCTTCGGTAACATTTTAAAAACAAAGAACAACAACATCTTACTTGAGCCAAAGATGACTTGACACTGAGCGTCGTAATACTGGCACATGCCATTGTAGCAGTAGGCTTTGCTATTCTGGCAAGGATATCCATTCTGAATGAAAACATCTGGCTGACAGAACTGAGAAGAGCCGTTGCAGTACTCCGGAAGATCACATTCATTGGTTTTTCCTCGGCAGACAGTACCTCCCGGAAGGAACTAGGGGGACAGATTCAAATTAAACAAGAGAATCAGTACAGGTCCACAGTGAATCAAACTTGAAGCCACACTATTTACATCTATAAAGATTTTGTGCCCTGGATCTCACATGGCCAACTGTGTGGGAGCTTGAAAAACATGCCAGGCACATGTGTGTGCCCAAAACCTGAGCGGAGACTGGAGAAGGTGCATGGCCAGCTTCTCGGAGGAATGCTTTCTCATTTTTCTCTCTCTGTGTCTGTCTCTTCCCAGCAAGAACATGTGCCCTATGGCAAAATAATTAAAAAGATAAAGAAAGTAAAATTTAAAAGTCTACCAGTAACGAAAGGTTAAAAAAAAAAAAATAGAAAGGCGAACAAAGGTCAACACCAGGCAATTCATCACCATCATAAATACAGAAATGAAAAACCTCACCTCACTGGTAACAAAAAAATGCAAATACAAATAAATATAAGAATGCTTCCCATCTATTGCACTAAGGATTACAGTGCTTGCTAGTAACCAATGTTGGCATAAGGAAACAAGGATTTAACAGCACAGGAGGCAGAGTGTGTAAACTGGCACGTTTGTGAAGACACATAAAATGTGGATCAAAAAGTTTAACATGCAGGGACCAGCAGTTGGCGTAATGGCTATGTCGCTGGACTCCCACGTAGTCGACCCCAGTTTGCATCCCGGACCCAGTGGCTTAAAACTCACGCCGGGTGCAATGTGCATGTGCCCAAGATCTTGAGAGGAGAATGGAGAAGAAGGGACTGCGGCGTGACCATCCCCCCTGGGGGGTGATTTCTCACTTTCTGTCCCTCTGTTTCTCTCTGTCTGTCTGGCTAACGCACGCACCTTATAGCAAAAACCTCTCCAAAAAATAAAAAAATTTTAACATGCAGGGAACCAGCAGTTAGCATAAGCCATGTCGCTGGACTACCATGTAGCCGACCGTGGTTCGAGTCCCGGACCCGGTGGCTTAAACTCACACCAGGCGCATGTGCGTGCATGCCCAAGATTCTGAGAGGAGAAAGGAGGAGAAGGGATTGCAGCGGGGCCATCCCCCAGGTGAGGGGGAGATTTCCTGCTTTTTGTCTCTCTGTCTCTGTCTTTCTGATGAGCATACACGCCCTGTAGCAAAAACCTCTCAAAAAAAAAAAAAATTTAACATGCAAATATGGCTCCAGCGATTTCTCTTATAAGCAGTCATTGGAACAACCTAAATAGCCACTAGTTGACTAGATCAACTATGGGAAAGCTGTAGACAGGAAAAGTGACTAACTACGTACAACCGCGTGAATGGGGAAAGTCCATGGGGTTTCTTTGCAAAAGAAGCCAGCTAGTGAAAATATGTGTCTCTGTATTTCCCCACTTACACACACACACACACCCCTTCACGTCTGTGTTTCTAAACAGTGACTAAGTTAACAACAAATCAACAATGGCCACCCAAGGAGCGTGACCACAGCAGGTCTTCTGTTTTCCGCCTTCTGTACTTCGTATGTTGAAGTATTTTTAGCAAGCACATGTTACTCTGAAAGTCATTTTAAAAACGGTTTTCCCTAAGAAGAAAATCGCAACAGACCATTTGTCATGAAAAGAATGCTTCAAACTACAGAAAATGGCATAAAATTTTTCCCACCACCATGGAATAAAGCTAGGGCTCTCTCAGCAAACTCAGAAAATCCACTGTGGTATGCACACGCCTTTCCTTCTCGGTTTTTACTGTCGCTCCTGGTAGGAAGGGGCTCCTTACCCAGCAGTCCTTACAGCAGTCCCCGTAGGCACATTCGGCCGATGCCTTAAGCTTACAGGTGCTCCCTTCACAGCAAGGGTCTGATTCGCATTCCTGTGAACACAAAACGACCGACAATAACGAAAGGAGTTAAAGATATTAATATTCAAGCATAAAATCCTTCTCTCAGACCTGAACTCTACTACACCCTACTCCGGCAAGTGTGGTCACTTCCTGAAACCAAGCCACTTAGCGTCCTTCTGGGTCTGCCGGCGTCTCCTCAGCTCTGAGGTTTAGGCCTCACCGCAGTTAAAGAGACGAAACCGGAGAGCGTGCCTTGCTTAGTCTGCGCACACCGTTAACAGAACGCCATTGACTGGCGGCTTACACAGTAAAAACGTATTTTCTGACAGTTCTAATGGCAGGGCAGCTAAGACCAAGTTCCTGCAGTCCAGCTTCTGGTCAGGGCTCTGTCCCTGGCATGCAGACAGCTGTGTGGTCACACATGTGCACAGAGAGGAGGTGAGCAAGCTGTCTGGTATCCCTTCTGTGAGGAGACTAATCCTACTGGATCAGGGCCCCACCCATGTGACCTTGTTTCACCTTAATTATTTCCTTGGAGCCCTGTCACCAAATAACTGCCACCCTGGTAGTTAGGCCATCCACAGCACATGAAGGGGGGTGGGGGCACACGAATAGTCAGTCCATAGCAAAGTCTGATATCATGGGGAGTAAGTGTTCATGAACATGGTCCTCTTCGTGCTTGGGGTCTGACTTCTCTGTTGGATGCTCTTCCCCTTTGGGAAAGACACTGTTCTCACCTTGCTTGGCTTCTCTCATCACACTCTGTGCCTCGACGGCTCCCCTAACCCGCAGCCTCCCACCCACGGGCACCCTTCTCTCCTGTTCATCAGCAATGTCTGCGTCTGGCTTTTCAAGCTGTGCTCAGCACCACCTCAGTGGGGGGGGACAACTGGGTGAGGGACAACTGGGTGAGGGACAACTGGGTACACTTTATACTGCTTGCAACTCCCCCTAGCTTACAATAATTTCATAATACAAATTTTAAAATATCATCTATACCGTGTAACATACCCAGAAAGATAATAATTAAAATGGATCATGGTTCTAAATATAAAATCTATAATTTCCAGGAGAAAAGCTTAGCAACCATGGAGTAGGCAAAGGATTCTTTGATGCAACACCAACAGCACAGCCCGGGCCTGTGGTGGCGCAGGCGGGATGGCCACTGCCGGGTGATGCTGGAGCCATCTGGAAAGGCTCCGGATTTAAATTCCAGGTCTGCCTCCAAACACCAAGCACACCTATGATCCTGGCTGGCTGCACAGAGTGGGGCAGAACAGTGCCAAGAAGACCCTGTCAAGAATGCCCCCCAACTCAAGAAATGAACAAACATACTTTTTTTAGAAAAAAAAGCACAACCCATAAAAACACAAGTGATAAAATGGATTTCATCAAATTGTGAAAGTTCTGCACCTCAAGAGATAGTGTGTATTTAATTACAATAATTACACCATAACTTGGAGAAAATATTAATGAATCATATACTATGATTAAGGACTTGCATTCTGTGTATAAAAAGTACGTTCAAAACTTAACAAAACAAATAACCTGGTTTTTTAAATGTGAGAAAGAGCTGAGCAGACACATCACCACAGAGAGACAGGGCTTCAGAAAGTACGTGGGGAAATGGAATTTAAGTCTTATACAAGTTTACATTGGTGTAAAAATATCTGAAGTCTACACAGTTCTTCCACAATACACATTTCCCACGAACTTTCTGAAGACCCCCTCCTCTATACAGATGCCGAATAAGCACACAAAAACATGCCCGATGCCTCTACTAAAACCTTAGTGAGGCTTCACGTCACACCTAACAGAATGACTAGACTCTGAGACTGGCCATATGAAGTTTGGGTTAGGGTCTGAAGGAACTGAAACTCATCACAAATGCTGGGAACACGAAATGGAAGAACTTCCCTGGGAAAAAAGTTGGAAAGGCCCCTGAAAAGTCAAACATACAGCTACCATGTGACCGAGTGATCACTCCTAGGGAGCTATCCAAGAGACATAAAAATGTAAGTCCACAGAAAGACTTTGATGTGAATGTACACAGAGCTTTATCTGTAATGGTCAAAGACTGAACAGCCCCAGAGTCTATGAGCAGATGAAGACAACAACACTGCAAACACTCTCAGCAATAAACTTAAACACAGGAGGTGGACTCCCGCCCAGCTGCAACAGGATGAATCTCAAAAAAATACACTGAGTAAAGAAGCCTATTAATAGACCAAAAAAAAAAAAAAGGGCAAGGGGAATTTTAATTCCTAAAATTGTAGGAAATAAATACTATGTACAGGGGAAGAAAGATCAGTGATTTCCAGAGAAAAAGAGGGGCAGGCGGAGAGGCGGAGAAGTGAGCACCAGAGGGCACGAAGCCCCTGAGGAACGATGACATGCTTATTACCTTGATTGTGGTGATGCCTCACGGACGTACACGTGCCAGAACTCACCGACTTGTACACAATAGAAGGTGGATTGGGGCAAATTCGTGGCATGGTGGTTAAGGCTCTGGACTCCCAACTGGCCAAGCGTGGTTTGAGTCTCGGACCCAGCGGCTTAAAAATAATACTGGGTGCGTGTATGCACACGCCTAAAATCCTGCAAGAATAGAGGAGGAGGGATTGTGGCACAGCCATCCCCATTGGGAGGTGACTTCTCACTTTCCCTCTGCCTCACTCTGGCGAGCTCATGTGCCCTATGTCAAAACCCTTAAAAAAAAAAAAAAAAAAAAAAAAAAAAAAAAAAAAAAAAAAAAAAAAGATTGCTGTTGACTAAGTGTACACAACCGCCTACTTCTTACCCTCCACTTTGTCTTCATCAAACGTGAGTCAGACTTCTCTGTTTCCTCCAGGGAGGTGAACGTGACCCTTGTCACCCTCTGGAAACGGGTGACCAAGGCATGCGCTCGCCTATCGGAGCCTCCTGGGCACTTCCCACATTTCTGCAGCTTCCTCTTTACCCTGGATCTTGATTGGCCCACAGATTTCTAAGACCAGACTAATCTCTCTCTGGCAACGGGCTTTTCTCTGAATAAAGCCTTCCACTGTGAACTTTAATTTTTTTATTTGATATGGTATACAATTATACTTTTTAAAAAAGTTAGTAAACATTTTTCCAAAAGCATTACGCAGGACAGACAACTTCATGAAAAAACAGAGAATTAAGAAACAGACAATGTGTCTAAGAACTTAGTTTACAGTGGAAGTACTGTAAGTTAATCTCCTGACTCACGCCACATGCCCCTCAATTAAAAAGCTAACACAGAAAAACTTAAATTAAAAAACAAAAAGTACAACAATTTTAACAGGAGCTATTACGATGATCTAGAAACAGGAGAACTAAATGCCTGATCCAGGGGCCAGCAAGTGGCGTGGTGGTTAAGGTGATGACCTCCCAGAGGACTGACCACAGTTCAAGTCCTGGACCTGGTGCTGGCTTTCTCGCTTTCCTTCTCTATCTGGAGAGTGCACATGCCCTATAGCAAATTAAAAAATAACAATAGTGATAAATAAACATTAAATAAATAATTCTTTTAAAAAATAGAATAGAAGCCTGATCCAGGCTCCATGACATTCTTTTTCTCCCTCTTTCTCTCTGGCAATAAGACAGTTATTTTGAATGATACACACACATGCACAAAAACAACAGAATACTATTCAACCTTAAGAAGAAAGAAAGAAAAAGAAAGAAAGAAAGAAAGAAAGAAAGAAAGAAAGAAAGAAAGAAAGAGAAAAAGAAAAAGAAAAAGAGAGAGAGAGAAAGAGAGAGAGAACGAGAGAGAGACTGCAGGACAGTCAGCAGCAAGATAGCGAAGGAGCTGGATTCCACATGGCCAACTGCGTGGTTTGTATTCCAGACACAACTTGAGAAACACATCAGGGGTGTGTGTGTGTGTGTGTGTGTGTGCCTGAAACCCCTCAAAAAGAGAGAAAGGAGAAGGGATTGCAGTATGGCCATCCCCATGGGGTGCTTCTTCATGTTCTCTCCCACTTTCTCTCTCTCTCTCTCTCTGGGTCTCTTTCCAGTGAGTGCAAGTGCTGTCTGGCAAAATTCTTTTAAAAAGGAAAGAAAACAGCAAGTCCTGCCACTTGTGATGATGTGAATGAACTTCCCGGACACTGTGCCAAGTGAAATGAGCCAGTGGGGAAGGACATGCACCACCTGACCCCACGTACCTTTGGGTCTAAAATAGTTGGACTCATAAAAGCAGTAAACAGAATGGAGGCTGCCAGGGACTCAGGAGGGTGAATAGAAAGTTGCTGATCAACAGGTATGAGGTTTCGATTTCACAAGATGATCAAATTCTAGAGCGTGCAGTACCACAGAGCACAGGGACCAGAGCCAGCAACCCTGTGTCATCACTTACAAATCTCCTAAAAGAGCCCATCTCGGCTCTGTGCGCTCCCCACGCAGAAGGAAAAGTACGTCCTAAAACAAACCCGGTATTTATAAGTGTGCGTACTATACCGTAAGTAAATGCGCAGAATAAAGTCTAAAGAGAAATAAACCAAATCTGTATGAGGAACAACCTCTATGAAATGAACCATGAGACTGACGGGGCAAATCATTGATGGCTTTTACTTACTATTTGAAACTTTTACACCCAGAAAAATAACTGTGGTATTTGAGAGTATATTTTAAAGAGAAATTTTCTAGTTAGAAAGCTTAAGAAGCAAATTCTAGGTTAGCACTGAGGTGGGTTTGGCAGTGGAGAAAGTGAGACTAATAAAATATTTAATGAGGGATCAGCGGGTGGCATGGTGGTTAAGGAACTGGACTCTCACATGGCCAACCACATTTCAAGTCCCAAACCCAGTGCTTTAAAAATCAGACCAGGTGTGTGCACGTTCACATTTCCAAAATCCCAAGAGGAAAATAGAGGAAAAGAGACTGTGGGTGACCATGCCCCTGGGAAGTGATTTCTCAGTTTTCCTCTCTCTGCCTTTCTCAAGCGAGCACATGCACGCTATGGCAAAACCCTAAGAAAGAAAGAAAGAAGAAGAAAGATGTAAGAAGGCTTGGAAAGAGGGAGGTCTTGGTCACCCCAACGGCATCTTAATTTAGAAATTAAACATAATTCTTAGGCCTAATTTTCCTCATATGAAAATAAGAATATTAAAGATACCAATCTCTCAGGGTTGTGGTGAGGACTGAACTATGGCAACTATTTAGCAGAAGTCGCAGACACAATTGGCAACGGAAGAAAGGCCCACGACGTCGCTGTCTGGAAAGCAGAGGCATGTCATAACTATGTCAGACGTGGGCGCATACGGAAGGAGAAAGTTCACCTGTGGAAAGGACGAGACTACGATAGACTCCTGCATAACCGAGTAAGTTTTTGTTTTTGTTTTAAGCTTAATGCGAGGCCTAGGAGGGAACGGCTTCCAAGGGCTATTCTGAGGACTTCGGCTAAGTACGGTGGGGAACATGGTCACAGAACAGCAATACTGCAGATGGACGCAGGCTCGTGGCAATAAGCCTAAGTGAGTGGTCTGACAGCCACAGACAGCCGGCAAACTGAAGTTCACAAAGGGAGAAGTTACTTTAAGTAGCAAGAATTTTGACACTGAAGGATTCCAGAGGACAGGCTGGCTTCCACCTGTGGTATGAGTCCAGCTGAACAAATATGGATACAGTGGCAGTCCCAGACAGTGAAAGCTTATGAGTACAAACCCAATTGAAAAACTGGTAAATTCCGAAAAGAGTAAATAAGCCAGTAACCATAACAGAAATGGTAGAAGATAGCAAAAACTAGCAGAATACGGCTGGTTCTTTCCTTCACTTCAAACCAGAGGGAGCCATTAGTTATATTCTGAAAAGAAGACGGCCAATCTCAGGAACGTATGCATATAACAAACCTTACCTCCCCACTACATTTTACTTTAGCTTCTATGGCACCAATGACCAAAACAAGCAATTGTGTTTTTTATAAATTTCGTGGTGATTGTAACAAAGCAAAAATCAAAAGCAAAACTGACCTTTGGAGTACCACAGTCACACTCTTCCCCAGGGTCCACCAACTTATTACCACAGAAGGGAGCACTATAGGCTTCATCAGGCTTTGGAATATTAAGAAGGCAGTTTCCTCCTTTATTTAAAGTTAACTTCTCAAAGTCCTCTGCACTGCAACTGCTAAAGTTTCTGGAACCTCTATAATAAACATTGAGAAAAAGATCTTATGTCACAGTGATTACTCATTTTGAAAAATTTAAGTCACGTCTTTACTCAATAAGAAGTGAGTATTTTAAATGGCAGAAAATTAGCTAGGCAAAGTAGACAGAAATGAAAATTAAGTTCTATTCCTAATAAATATAAGCTATTCCTTCAGGTGCTACATAACAGGTCATTGTTTCAGTTACAATCAATTGTACTACTATGAAAACACCTTTCAAACAACTCACTTCCATTGAAATATAAAATCATAGTTCTCAGCATCAGAAGAGATCTTAGTTTTAATACTATAATTATTATTATTTCATTTGCTAGAAGGCACACGTACTCACTGCAGAGAGACAGAGACACTAAGAGAGAGAGAAACAGAAAATGAGAGGGCCACCCTCTGCTCCATGGGCCATGATCATACTACAATCCTTCTCTTCCGTATCTCCCTCCTTTTTGGGTTTTGGGCACACACACATGCACCCAGGTGTTTTTCAAGCCATCAGGTCCAGGACTCAAACCACGGTGGTCATGTGGGATCCAGCTACCTTAACCACCAGGCTATGGGCTGGCCTGAAGATCTTAATTATTTAGTCCTACAGAATTAAGCTTTACTACAGTTCTATTTGTAGGTCTTTGAGGAACCTCCATATTGTTCCCCACAGTGACTATACTAATCCACATTCCTGCCAGCAGTGTAGAAGAGTCCCATTTTCACCACAGACTTACCAACACTCATCATTCTTTATTTTTTTAATCTTAGCTATTCTGACTGGGGTTAGGTGGTACTTCATTGTGTTTTTGATTAGCATATACCTTATGATAAGGGACATTGAGCATTTTTTCACTTGCTTTTTGGCTGTTGATATGTCTTCCTTAGAGAGTTGTCTGTTCAGCTCATTTGTCCATCTTATAAGTGGATTGGGGTTTTTTTTGTTTGGTTGGTCAGTTGGTTTTGGTTTTTTGCAGGTAAGCTGCTTAAGTTTCCTGTATATTTTGATTATTAGTTTACTGCGGCATTATTCACAATCACTAAGACATAGAACCAACCCAAATATGTATGAACAGATGTATGGATTTAAAAAGTATGGTATATATACATTATGGAATACTACTCAGCCATAAAAAATGAGATTCTGCCATTTGATAAGAAAGTGAACAAGTATGAAAGTTTTAATGCTAAGTGAAGCAAATCAGACTATGAAAGAGAGGCATCGTATGTCCCTATTCAATACATAGCAAATGCTGCACTCTACGGAAACTGAAAGACTGGAAGGTATGAAAACATGGAGAGAAACTGTGGACACTAGAGGCAGTGTGGAAGAAGGGTGGAAAATGACGGAGGGTGACAGGGAGGGAATCAAGGGGAAAAAGAAAAAAGCAAAGCATTTAAGGGACACACAAAAATGGAAAAATTATCTGCTGATGATAATGTATATGGTAATAACTTTAGACTAATATACAGTGTATTCATAATGGGAAAACTCATTTTGTATGCTATAATAATACATAGTGATTAAATGTAAATAATGTTAATAAATTATTTTAAAGAGTTACACTTTATTATCTAACTAGAATAAGTTTACAGTGAAGAATTTCAGCTACTCCTTACAGCATGTTTTCAGTCTGAGTTTAAATGCCTTTTATGATCATTCCTGGGAATCATGGTTAATATGCTGAAGATTTGATGGGTTTTAAGAAACTGTACAACTGGCAGTAAGAGTTATGTAAGTGAAGTTTAGGTATGTTTTACCTGGGTTTTTTTAGTTACTGGTTTACTTAATAATTATAAAATATTTTCAGATAATCCAAGTAGCCATTCTCACTTTGCACACCAGTGGAAATACACTTAAATCCCATAAACCTTCAAACGACTCAAGCCACATTATCAGGAATTCTTACTGTCACTTATTTATGCTTTTGTAGCCTGAGCTTTGGGTGTGACATCCAAAAAAAAATCACTGTCGAGACTGATGTCAAGGAGCATAACCCCTATGGACTCTTCTAGAAGCGTTATGATTTCAGACCTTACGTTTTGGTCTTTTGTCCATGGTTGGTTGGTTTCTGTGTTTGGTATAAAGGTCCAATATCATCCATTTGCATGTGTAAACACAGCTTTCCCAGCATCATTCATGGAAGAGGCTGTCCTTTCCCCCACTGCGTCTGTGGTGCCCTTTTTGAAAATTAGTTGCTCTTATTTCTGGGTTATATGATCTGGGTTTATGTCTTTTTTTTCCCCTGCCCCCAATACCATACTGTTTGACTACTACAGCTATCAAACTAAAAAGCTTCTGCATTGCAAAGGGAACAATCAAAAAATGAAAAGGCTACACACAAACCAGGAAAAAATATTTTCAAAACAACACATCTGAGGGAACCAGCAGTTGGCGTAATGGCTATGTCGCTGGACTCCCACATAGTCAACTGCGGTTCGAGTCCTGGACCCGGTGGCTTAGAACTCACACCGGGCGCATGTGCGTGCGTGCCCGAGATCCCGAGAGGAGAATGGAGGAGAGGGGATTGTGGCGTGACCATCCCCCTTGGGGGGTGATTTCTCGCTTTCTGTCTCTATGTCTCTGTCTATCTGGCGAGTGCACGCGCCCTATAGTGAAAACCTCTCAAAAAAAAAAAAAAAACACATCTGATAAGAGATGAATATTTAAAATAAAAATGTCATTCAACTTAATAGAAAAAAAAAAAAAAAAAAAAAAAAAAACCCTAAATAAAGGGAAAGGGACTTGAATAGACATTTCCCCAAATAAGACAGAAATATTCAACAGGTAAATGAGAAAGAACTCAACATCACATGGGACCAGCAGATGGCATAACGGTTACATCGCTGGACTCCCACGCAGCGACTGCGGTTTAAGACTTGGACCCAGGGGCTTAAAACTCACACCAAGCATGTATATGTGCGTGCTCAAGATCCTGAGAGGAGAAGGGATTGCAGTATGGCCATCCCCCCTGGGAACGGGGTGATTTCTCGCTTTCGGTCTCTGTCTCTCTGTCTCTCCAGCAAGTACACATGCCCTGTAGCAGAAATCTCCCTAAAAAGAGGAAAAGTACTCAATGTCTCCATCACCACAGAAATGCAGGTTAAAATCACAATGAGGTCTCACCTCACACCTTGTTAGGACAACCATTACAAGGGGCCGGCAGGTGGTGTGGTGGTTAAAGGCTCTGGACTCCCACTTGGCTGACCATGGTTCAAGTCTCGGACCTGGTGGCCTGCTTTCTCACTTTCCCTCTCTCTCTTTCTCTGTCCCTCTCTGATTAAACTGGAAAATAATAATAACAATAATAAGTAAAGTTAAATAAATTAATTCTTTGGGGGAAAAAAGACAAAAATAAAAGTGTTAGAAAGGACGTAGAAGAAGGAAACCTTTGTACACCGTTAATGAGAATGTAAACTGGTGCAGCCATTATGGAAAACGGGGTGAGATTCCTAAAGAAATTAAAACTGTAACTACCATAATACCCAGCAATCTCTCCCTGGGTAAATACCCAAAGGAAACGAATCACTACTTCATAAAGGTATCTGCATCCTCCTGTTCAGGAAGTATCATTCACAATGGTCAAGATATAGAAACAACCTAGACACCTGCTGTTGGACGAACACATGAAGAAACTGTATGTGAATGAACACGCATACACACGTGGCCAGATTTTATACAGTGACTGGAACCAGGTTGAAGTTAAAGCTCTTTAAAAAAAAAATTATGTATTTATTCTTTTCATGACAGAGAGACAGAGAGAGAGAGAGAGATTTTCCCAAAGAGGTCTTGATGCCAAGATCCATTCCCAATTTCAGCCAGCCTCAGGTCACAAATACACACAACCCATTTCTGGACCTGAGCCCAGAACCTTCCCTTGGGGTCAGCATCATGTTTTACCACTGTGCCACCATCTGGCCCCAGAGCTATAGCTCTTTCTAGGATATGACGTCCTCCAGACATATACATTATAGTCACATATCAAAGAATCACACTGCATTTATACATATTTAGGTACCCCATAAATATGTATAATTATTATGTCTAAATTTAAAAAATGATTTGGACTCATAGTTACAGAGAGTAGACACATGGTCACCCAGGGTAGGAGAAGTGGGAAGATGTTGGTCAAGGACAATAAACTCTCCTGGTTATAAAACGAGTAAGACCTACAGCACTAATGTACAGCATAGTAACTGCAGCTGGTAACAAAGTACTGTACACTTGAAGTTTGCTAAGAGAGATCTTCAGTATTCTTACCATAAAAAACCAAAGTTAATTATGTGACGTAATAGATATGTTAGTACTTTGATTGTAGTCATTATTTTGCAATGTATACCTATATCAAAAAATTATATATCTTGAGCACACTTCTTATTGGCCAATTGTACCCCAGTAAAGCTAGAGGGGAAAAGAGCAAACAAAGAGAAAGTAGGAAAGAAGAAAAGGAGGGAGGAGGGAGAGAAGGAGTCATTTCTCTGGAAAGGTACCTCCCAGAAAAAATAGCTTACATTTTAAGGTGTCTAAGAGCAGATGTGAGGAGGATACTACTGGGCCCCTGAAATATCATAAATAATTTAAAAATTATGTTAAAAAGTTAGATTATTCATTTTAGTAAACAGAATTGGCTCCAAATGACTGAGTTACCTGGGGGAAGGGAATCAAGCATCTATATCAATTATATCTAAAAACAAAGCCTAACGAAATGAACACACAGTTTATGTTTAAGCAGCATATGAAGTAGAAGTTAGAAAATCTCTGTTAATATTACCCAGAATAACATCATCTTAGTTCAGAAATTATCTTTACAATTTTTTTTCAAATACAGTGACCTACACACTATCAAACCATAATATGAAAATAAAACATACTATTGAGAGAAAAAGCAGAAACAGCAGATAGAGGCTAATAGGTTTCTTGATACTAGAATTATCAAACAATAAATATAAAATGTCTATGCTTGCCATGGGCAGAGAAAAAAAGAAAAAAAGACACCTGAAAATTGTGGCAAGGGAAATAAAAATCCACAAAACAGATTTGAAAAAAGAAAAAGAAAACTAGGTAGAAATTTGTGAAATTAAAGCAATAAGCAAAATTAAGAACTTAATGGACAGGTTTAACAAAAGACTAAATATACACGAAGAGAGGGTCAGAAAACTGAAAGATGTCAGAAAAAATTACCCAGAAAAAAAACATGAAATGTTAAAAATACATGAAAAAGGGTAAGATACGAAGGAGACATGTAATGGTCTTGAACACAACTCACTAAAATCACAGAAAAATAACATGCTCAAATAATATGTAAACAAGCAATATGTGACGATATAATGGCTAAGAATATTCTATAACTGATGGAAAATATCAAACCACAAACTAGTATAAAAGTTAAAAGATATACATATAAAATATAACTTAAAGCAGAGGTCTTCAATCCCTGGGCCAAAGAGCATTACTAATCTTAGGCTGTTAGGAACTAAGGGGGACCAGCAGTTGGTGTAAAGGTTATGTTGCTGGACTCCCATGTGGTTGACCGCGGTTTGAGTCCCTGACCCGGTGGCTTAAACTCACACCAGACACATGTGCGTGCATCCCCAAGATCCCAAGAGGAGAATGGAGGAGAAGGGATTGCGGCATGGCCATCCCCCCAGGGGGTGATTTCTCACTTTCTGTCTCTCTGTCTCTATCTTTCTAGCAAGTGTATGTGGCCTATGGCAAAAACCTCTCCAAAAAAAAAAAAAGGAACTGGGCTACAGAGCAGGAGGTGAGCAGCAGATGAAAAGGCAAAGCTTCATCTGTAGTTACAGCTGCTCCCCATTGCTCACATCTTTGCCTGAAATCCACTTCCTGCCTGATAAGCACTGGATTAGATTATCATAGAAGCACAAACCCTACCATGAACTGCATATGCAAGAGATCGACGTTGCATGCTCCTGATGAGAATCTAATGCCTGATGATCTGAGGTGGAGCTGAGGTAGTCATACTAGCACTGGGGAGTGGTTTCAAATACTGCATTATGATGAGTTCTATAATTATTTAATCACATATTGCCAAGTAATATTAATAACAGAAATAAAGTGTACAACAAAAGTGATGTGCTTGAATCATACCAAAGCCCCCACCCCACTTCACCACCACCCCCTACCCCAGTCCATGGAAAAATTGCCTTTCACGACACCAGTCACTGGTGCCAAAAAGGTTTTGGGCCAGTAACTTAAAGTATGTTGAAAAAAACACACATGATTAATAGATAAAAACTGTGATGATAACATAAAGTTCTGTTGGAGGGAAAAAACTGAAGTGCAGATTTTTTTGCATGTAACTGCAGTTCAGTTGTTTTCATCTTAAAATATAGTGTCATAACAACTAGGTACTTTATGTACGTTTCAAGATAACCACACACACACACACACACAAAGAATCTACGGAAGTTACACAAAGAAAATAGAGAAGCAAGCAAGGTCCTTCAGTAAATAAATGGATAAATATTCTATGGTACACTTAGACAGTGGAATATAATTAAGTGCTAAAAAGAAATACACTATTGAGCCATGAATGACACAGAGGAAACAAACACAAGTAAAAGAAGCTAATCTGAAAAGGTTATAAACTGCATGATTCCTATTATATGATATCCAGGAAAAGACAGAACAATGAAGACAGGGAAAGATCAGTGGTTAGTAGAGGCTGCAGGGATGGGGAGGGATGAACAGGTAGAGTACAGACAATTTTTAGGGCAATGAAAATATTCTGTATGATAACCATATTGATGGATACCTGTCATTATACATTTGTCCAGACCTAGAGTCCAAAGGCTATATAACACTAAGTGTGAACCCTAAAGTAAACTATGAACTTTGGAAAATAATGATGTGTCAGTATAGGTTAGTCAATTGTAACCGATGTACTGCTCTGTTGGGGAGACTATGCACATGTGGAGATGGGGTGTAAGAGAGAGGTATTTCTACTTCCTGTCAGTTTTGCTGTGAACCTAAAGTTACCCCGAAAAATAATTCCTTTTTAGATTTTTGCCATAGGGCATTTACTCTTGTATTACAGAGACAGAGACAGAGGGAAAGTAAGAAATCGGTCCCCGGGAGAATGGCTTCAATCCATTCTCCTGTCAGGATTTGGGGGCATGCATGCACATGTGCCTGGAGTGTCTTTCAAGCTGCTGGGTCCAGGATTCAATCCTCAGAGTCAGCCATAGGGAATCCAGCACCTATCCACCATGCCACCTGCTGGCCCTCAAAATAAGTAATTTAAAAAAAAAAAAAAAACAGAGGAACACACAATTCCTTTCAAACTCATTTTATGAGGCCAGCACCACCCTAATGCCAAAACCAGACAAGAAATAACAAGAAAAGTATAGGCCAATATTCCTGATTAACAGAGACACAAAAAAATCTTCAAGTGGAGCTGAGGTAGTCATACTAGCACTGGGGAGTGGTTTCAAATACTGCATTATGATGAGTTCTATAATTATTTAATCACATATTGCCAAGTAATATTAATAACAGAAATAAAGTGTACAACAAAAGTGATGTGCTTGAATCATACCAAAGCCCCCACCCCACTTCACCACCACCCCCTACCCCAGTCCATGGAAAAATTGCCTTTCACGACACCAGTCACTGGTGCCAAAAAGGTTTTGGGCCAGTAACTTAAAGTATGTTGAAAAAAACACACATGATTAATAGATAAAAACTGTGATGATAACATAAAGTTCTGTTGGAGGGAAAAAACTGAAGTGCAGATTTTTTTGCATGTAACTGCAGTTCAGTTGTTTTCATCTTAAAATATAGTGTCATAACAACTAGGTACTTTATGTACGTTTCAAGATAACCACACACACACACACACACAAAGAATCTACGGAAGTTACACAAAGAAAATAGAGAAGCAAGCAAGGTCCTTCAGTAAATAAATGGATAAATATTCTATGGTACACTTAGACAGTGGAATATAATTAAGTGCTAAAAAGAAATACACTATTGAGCCATGAATGACACAGAGGAAACAAACACAAGTAAAAGAAGCTAATCTGAAAAGGTTATAAACTGCATGATTCCTATTATATGATATCCAGGAAAAGACAGAACAATGAAGACAGGGAAAGATCAGTGGTTAGTAGAGGCTGCAGGGATGGGGAGGGATGAACAGGTAGAGTACAGACAATTTTTAGGGCAATGAAAATATTCTGTATGATAACCATATTGATGGATACCTGTCATTATACATTTGTCCAGACCTAGAGTCCAAAGGCTATATAACACTAAGTGTGAACCCTAAAGTAAACTATGAACTTTGGAAAATAATGATGTGTCAGTATAGGTTAGTCAATTGTAACCGATGTACTGCTCTGTTGGGGAGACTATGCACATGTGGAGATGGGGTGTAAGAGAGAGGTATTTCTACTTCCTGTCAGTTTTGCTGTGAACCTAAAGTTACCCCGAAAAATAATTCCTTTTTAGATTTTTGCCATAGGGCATTTACTCTTGTATTACAGAGACAGAGACAGAGGGAAAGTAAGAAATCGGTCCCCGGGAGAATGGCTTCAATCCATTCTCCTGTCAGGATTTGGGGGCATGCATGCACATGTGCCTGGAGTGTCTTTCAAGCTGCTGGGTCCAGGATTCAATCCTCAGAGTCAGCCATAGGGAATCCAGCACCTATCCACCATGCCACCTGCTGGCCCTCAAAATAAGTAATTTAAAAAAAAAAAAAAAACAGAGGAACACACAATTCCTTTCAAACTCATTTTATGAGGCCAGCACCACCCTAATGCCAAAACCAGACAAGAAATAACAAGAAAAGTATAGGCCAATATTCCTGATTAACAGAGACACAAAAAAATCTTCAACAAAATATGTCATGTGTCACTTAACAACAGGAATACATTCTAAAAAATGTGTCATTAAGAAATTCTGTCATTGGGTAAACATCACAGAGGGTAATTACACAAACCTGGATGGTATAGCCTACTACACACCTAGGTTGTATGGCAAAGCTTATTATAATCTCATAGGATCTCAATCATATTTGTGACCTGTGGTTGATCAAAATGTCCCTAGGCAGTGTGTGACCATAGTAGCAAACTGAATTCATCAGTACATTAAAAGTAACATAGACAATGACCAAGTGGGATCTATCTTTGGGTTACAATGATGGCTCAATATTAAAAAAAAAAACAATTAACATGATATACCACATTAACAGAATGAAGGATTTTTAAAAAATCATATGACCATCTCAACAGATGCAGAAAAAGTATTTTATAAAATTCAACATTTTCACAAAACTTTCATGAAATTCAACACTTTCATTAAAACTCTCAACAAACTAGGAATAGAGGGAAATTATCTCAATATAATAAAGGCCATATATAAAAAGCCCACAGCCAATACCACATTCAAGAATACAACATGAATGACTGCTTTCACTATTTCTATTCTGCAAAGTACTAGAAGGCCTAGCCAGAGTAATTAGGCAAGAACTTGATTTAAATTGCATTGCATTTATGAATCAATTTGACAGACACATTTATAATATTCAGTCTTCTCATAAAACAACACCTACTCCAATCATCTATTATGATCTTCAATAACTTCTGTATCGTCTTTAAACAAATCCTACATAGTCCCTATTAAATTGATTCTGAGATATTAGAATTTTTGGCAAATACAAACAAGTATGTGTCCCTCACTTTTCAAAATGGTTATAAGTGATTTATTGAGACTCCATTTTATATGTTTATTTTGTAACTATATTTCTAATACCATTTATTATCTTGCTTTTCGAAATTAGATAATCCTGTCATCTTCAAATAATGGACCAGTTCTTTCAAATATTTGTTCAAATCTATTCTTTATTCATCGCATTAGCTAGAACTCCGAAACAAGGTAAGACTGACAGTGGGTATAGTGTGTGCTAGATATCCCCCTCCTAGTCCCAACTGTCCCTCTGCCTGCCTGTGCTCAGACGGCTCACCTGCCTAGACCACCTCTCCTAGTCCCAACTGTCCCTCTGCCTGCCTGTGCTCAGACGGCTGACGTGCCTGGACCACCTCTCCTAGTCCCAACTGTCCCTCTGCCTCCCTGTGCTCAGACGGCTCACCTGCCTGGACCACCTCTCCTAGTCCCAACTGTCCCTCTGCCTCCCTGTGCTTAGACAGCTGATGTATCTGGACCACCCCTCCTAGTCCCAACTGTCCCCCTGCCTCCCTGTGCTTAGACAGCTGACGTATCTGGACCACCCCTCCTAGTCCTAACTGTCCCCCTGCCTGCCTGTGCTCAGATGGCTGACCTGTCTGGACCCCATCCAGTGAAACGCAGCCAGCAAGAGGTCCCACGGTAGGAAGTCGGCGAGAGAATCAGGCTGATCCCATCCTCCTGGATTCCTCCCGTCCTCACTTCCTACAAGCCCAGTCTCTCCTACAGTGGCCGTCCTCATCTCCAAAATCGCTTTGTATCTGCAACATCCCTAGGACATTTCTACATCCATGGTAATCCCCCTCAAAACTTTTATCTGGCTCTTCTCATGGGGAAAATGGTGAATCATCATATGCTAAAGTGTGAATGTGTACCCCCAAAATACATGTGATGTGATGTGAGTGTGATGGGATTAACAGGGTGCAAACTTAATCCAACTCCGGGCCTCAGAAGTGGAGCCTCTGGGAGGTGACTGAGATTAATGGCATTAGGGTGAGGTCCTCATGTCTGAATCTGGTGGGTTTGTCAGGACAGGACACAAAGACACATTGACAGACACATGCTCACTCTTGTTCTCACCGTGTGACCCTGGGCCACTTCACGGCTTTGCAGAGAGCCCTTGCCAACAAGAAGACCCTCACCAACACCATGAGCTAAATAAATCTCTACTCTTACATCACCTGGTTTCAGGTAGCAGGAACTAAGTAACAGAGAACAGAGTAAAACCTCTTATAATTGACATCATATTATATTTATGTCTAAGTTTTAATATGTAGCTCAATTTAAATATAATATTCATAATACCCTTTTTTTTCAAAATATTTTAGATTTCTTTGACATAAGACATAGAAAGCATTTCAAGTTACCAATTGTTGCAGGAGTTTTTGCTATGATCTAGTTTTGTCATAATGGCAGGAGAACGGGTCGTTCTGTTTCTGTTTCACCAGCACCAGGTCACTCCTGGCCCACCCAGCCCTCAACACCCTGCTCTGTTTTATTCCCCATAGCACTTATCACCTTCTAAGATTATGGACTCTCGGTCTGCTTACTACGGCAAGTAGTCAAAGCGCAGTCAGTACTGAATGACTGAAGAAACAATTGCTCCACTCTTGACACCTCTTAAACCATTTTCAATTCCACCAGGGCAGTTTCCTGACATTCTTTCCTTAACACTAAATGCTCCTTATTCATTTTAATCTCATCTTGTGTCCCCACTCATTACTCATTTCTTGGTTCTCTAAAATTATATCTTCCTCAACTTCACTGCCAGCCAAAGCAAATGCTAAATGTACTGCCTTCTCCCACAGGAAATCTTTAATAAACAAATTACTTTGTTAAATATATATATATATGTGTGTGTGTGTGTATATATATCTATATATATATATATAGATATATATATACACACACACACACATATATATATATATAGATATATATACACACACACACACATATATATATATATACATAAAATCACTTTTTTATAAAGAATAGTTCTTCATAAGCAACAGTTTAAGTCCCCTGTATCACTATTCGAGCCTAGAATCTGATCAAACATCAGCATACATTCTGCTTAAGTGCCTCCCCCATGTCAGCATGAGATTAGAGTCATATTTTAGGGTCTTCAGCTGAAGGTTTCCCTACTCTGCGCATCCGGAGATGGAAGGCAGCAGGAAGGGCAGTGAACATCTGGGCTGCAGAGAGTCCCTGCCGAAGGCTAGCACCTCCATATCTAACTTTGTCTCAGGCTCATTCTCAACTCCACACATACATCATGGCTGTGTTCAGCTCTTGGCTTAGGACTACAACCCGCTGAGTCAGGAGGGAGCCCGGGTGCACGCCAGTTAACCCGCATCGGGAACCTGCTCATCCACTCCTGGACCTGCATTATAATTATTTTTTATCTCTGGCAAAGAAAGGGGTTCTGAGATGAGATCATAGGCCATGGACTCGGACTTCCTGACTTCAATCCCAGTAACACTGAGATGTGAGACCCCGGTTTCCCCATCCATTAAAAAAACAAAGTATCTACACCTCATTAGATTAAGCAGAGAACTGACGACTTTCAAATGCCTAGGGCAGTGCCTGTAAATAAGAAGAGCTTGAGAAATCTTAGCCACTCTCCCCCAGCTTGGTCTTGCTGCCCACCTGAATCTCTATACAATAGGGTTGTGGAAAGGAGTATTTTCCTACTTTACAGCAACAATGCAGTACTCTCCCAAAAAGGGACCTGTAAAGTAATTTTTCTAACAGTCCTATTTAATCCAATCTGCACTGAGTCCACCAGAAACCCCTCCCTAAATTCTAACTCAATGGCAATGTGTCCCTGTTCTTATACTCTTTGGTCTATCAACTGAGTTATAGAAGAGAGTGACTACACACATGTGTCAACATACATGTTTCCCTCTTAAAGGTCGCTGGAATTATTTAACTTACAGACAGACTTCTCATTGGTGAACACATAATTAATTTCGGGGAACCCGGAATGACTGCTCCTGTTTTCTCAACATGGACATAAGTATCCCTCAGAGTCTCAGAAACACCGACCCACAATGCCATATTAAGAAGAAAGCTCCCATTACTCACGACGC
>NW_006203553.1:622050-626187 GCF_000334495.1 Tupaia belangeri chinensis
CAAGACGCTCCTGAGTTCATGATGCAGCTCTTTGCTCCACAGAAACAATCTCTCCCGTCGTCATGATTCATCCCAAGATTATGACCCAGCTCATGGGCCACAATGGAAGCAAATGTCTCCACAGTGATTTGCCCAAACTGTCCAAATACAGGAAGGCATTAATTAGGAGTCTGAACTAACAGGAAACGTTTTGTTTCTTGAGGTTGTTTTTGTTTGTTTGTTTTGTTTTTGTTTTTTACAAAAGAAAATGTATTCACTCCCACGTTGACAGCTAATGATAAAGTGAGAGAGCAAACATCCAATGAAACCCTTCATGCATTTCTAGGAACAAATCAGTATGACTCATGCTGATGAGGAAGCCACATCCTTAAGCAACAGAACAACTACGTTAGCTTCAGTAGATAATTCACAGTACTTCATGGGAAAATTAACTGATGGTTCTAATTTAACACTCTCAGATAGAGCCTCTCAGTTTCCTCAGCCATAAAAAGTACCAAGTTCATAAACACTCGGTAAATATTAGAAAACTGGATCTGGTCAAGGGAAAGAACACAATTGCCACTTCTACTGTGACTCTCATAATACCCAAAATACTGTTTTGAGGATCGGGGGACGAAGAGTCAATGAATGCTTGATACTATCCCAACACAAGCCTCCCAAGTCGGAAAACAAGAGCAACCTACCACATTAATCCCGCCTGCGTGGCTCCTCGAACACACCGTGCCCACAAAGGCCATTCCTGCAGTCCCTCCGAAACCTTTCTTTCTAAATGAAAAGACAAAAGTCACAACATGTACTTGAGGGGAAAGGGAACACAGTGCTCCTAGTTCTATGAGTAATCTTAACTAGAGAGGGAGAATGGAAGAACCTACAAAGACTGGGAGAAAAATGACAGAGGTCAATGACATATCAAATCAGAATATGATTTTGTCACATCTCTTTTTAATTAACAGAGAATGAGATTCAGGTGACAAAAGCATTGTTTTTCACTTCAGACAAATGAAGATATGTTTTGGGTAACCAAAGGTTCTTCTGTAGTTTTTTTTGTTTAATTATTTTCTTTTGTTTTTACCTTCTGGATGAAAACATGTCCTAAAATACATTACATTTTTTTTTTACTTACTTATTTTCATTAAGAGAGAGAGAGTCACAGACATAGTGAAAGAGAGAGACAGAGACAGGTACTCTCAACAAGGCCCCATGCCATGATCCTGCCCCAGCCTTCCCAGCTGCCAGGATCACAGACATGTGCACAAGTGCCCAGTGTGTGCAGTTCAACTGGAACCCAAACCCTGACCTTCCATATGGCTTCCAGCATCGCAGAGTGTGGCATCACTGCTGTGCTACTGCACTTGGGCCTAATTTATTTACTCGACAAATCACAGTGAAGAGAAGAAAATAGTGAGCAGGAGAAGAGTCACAATGGTCTCCATGTTGTCCTCAATCACGCCCAACACACTGTATCTCAGGACCTATTTCCCCTGCTAGGAACTCTTCTGTGCTAAATTCCCTAATGCATTTCCTTACTTCCTGCAGGTCTTCACTCAGAAGTCCTCAGTGAGGTCTTCCCTTACAGTATCACCTCAAATTTCAACCTCACTCCTCTGATACTTTCATTATCTATTCTCCCTGTTTCTCCTCCTGACCATGGATCATGACTTAACACACTACATAGACTTACTTATTTCACTTATGGCCAATCTTCTCCACCAGAATATGGACTTCCCGAGAACAGTAATTTGTGTATTATGTTCACTGCTATATCCCAATGTTTGGGGTATAGGCCCAACAAATATTTTTAAATAAATGAATAAATCTTTCTCTGGGGGATCCAACCAAGCAGGAGAAGACCAGAGACAAAAGGGGACTATCAAGGAAACATTCTAGACAGACTACCCTATAGTGAATCCCATAGTCCCCCAAGATCTACTCACATACTTAAAGCTTCCAAAAGGCTTTTTTGGCACCCCATCTTTAATACAAACAAACCATCAAGGATCATCAAACATCTGGAGAATGTCTCTGACAGGACAGATAGGGACCAAACAAACAAGATAGGCAGAAAACAGTACAATAGGTGGGGCAGGGCCAGCCATAGCAGGCGTGCGTGCTGCTGTCTGCCTTTGGTCTCTTACACACCAGACGATAATCTCACTGGCATAAAGACCCTTGTGTGTGCAATTTTACTAAAAGCTAATAAAAAGATCAGAATCCAGTCTTTGTGATTATGGGGCCATAATAGATGTGTATTTAAGCATTTTCAGTACTTTACACTATTATCAATCCACATTAAAAAGAAAAAAAAAATGAAAGAGAAAAAAACATTGAAATGACCAGGAAAAGAATCCCAATAGTCGAATTAAAGGAATCCCAGAAGAAATGGAGGATAAAAATAAAACAGGAAATAAAATCATCTACCGAATAATTCACAAGAAAAACTTCCAAAACTGAAAGCTAGCGGTTTCCAGACTGCAAGTCCCCGTTGGTAACATAGCGTGTCTCATCAGGCGACTGGGAAGCCCAGGAACCACGAGGAAACCCTGCAAGCTTCACGGGAGGAGGACACAATACAGGCCACATGCACAGGACCAGGAATCAGAATGTTTTAGGCCTCTCAGTAGTAATGCTGAAGGTCAAAGGTAGCAGAGAAACACCTTCAAAGTTGTGGGGGAAAATATTTAACCCCCAGAATTTCAGACAAAGACAAGTAGGAAGAAAAGTTACAAAACAAACCAGAAAGCACACTTCTGAAAATGTTACGTCGGCCCCAGAACAAGCAGAGCGAAGCTGAGATCATATTAAAATTCAGTTCCAAGACCGTAAAAACACAGGTTCAGACACGCAAGAGGTCAAGAGATTTTCTTTCCATATATCCTTTCACTAAAAGCAACCAGAAAACTGTCTATACCAAAATGAGGACGTCAAGTCAAGAAAGGAGGAGGACACGGGATAAAGGGGACAAGAGAGCCCAACACAAAGAGAGGGTCGTCATCATGTCACACGGTCTTCTGTTATCCAACTTCCCCTCCCTCAATAAACGCCCCAGACCTTTGGGCAATATAACCTCACAAGAAAATCCGCGATCTTCATTACCCTGACCATCTCACTAACAGTGTCTAAAATCACTTACAGAACGAGCTGTGCACTGTCGTGTCTCCGACGTGTAGTCAGGGACTTTTCCCGCCACTGTACAAAGTTCCCCAACACGTCACCAGCACCTCCGCTGATGCTGATTGGATTTCCACTTGTCCAAATCTCTAGTCCAACTAGGACAATTCGAATATTTAACATAATATACATCTGAGAAGAAAGAACAATAAATCGTATAAAATATATAAAAGAATATGAGAAAATCTTTTAACCACACAAAGTAGCACAATTTGAATTAAAAAACAGGACTGCTGGGTCCAGCAGGTGGTGTGGTGGTTAAGGGCGCTGGACTCCCATATGCCCAACTGTGGTTGGAGTCCCAAACCTAGCGGCTCTCTCCCCTCCTCTCCCCTCCCCTCCCCTCCTCTCCTCTCCTCTCCTCTCTCTCTCTCTCACTGTGTCCCTCCCTAGTCAAATTAAAATAAGATTAAGTAAATAAAGTTAAATAAAATAATTTCAAAAAAATAGTACTCCCCATCTCAAAAAAAAAAATTCTCTTCAATACAATGAGACTATAACCTCTCAGGAATCACAGTTTCCCTATCCATAAAATGATAGTAAAGAGATTCACAACCCTTTCTATCTTCCATGCTAAAATCTTGATAAACTCTGGAAATTAAAAGTGTTGGGTAAATTTGGTTCCAAAACGTGTCTCAAAGTAATGCAGGCCTAGTCACTGTGTGCATCCCACAGGGTAGAAATACATATTTCACGGCAGAATATCAGCAAGCTTGGCCACCAGGTGCTACCTCGAGATCCTGCTGGAGGTGTTTCATGACATGAGGGAACTTCCAAAAGTAAACAGGGAAACGGAATTCAAGTACAACCTCAGGGCTGGCTCTGCAGCCTGCTGGCACAGATCTGGCAGCCAGATCTGGCATGGCTGACCACAGAGCTTGAGTTCTGGACACAGCAGTTGAGAAACATGCCAGGCACATGTGCACACCTGCCCAAAAATTCCTGGAGGAGGATGAAATGGAGGGAAAG
>NW_006203553.1:626253-649436 GCF_000334495.1 Tupaia belangeri chinensis
TCTCCCTCTTTCTCTCCCGCTCTATCTCCCTCCCTCTTTCCCGCTCCCTCTCCCTGTCTTTCCCTCTTCCTCTCCCTCTCTCTCTTGAAAGTGCACATATCTTCTAATATAAAAAAACATACATATACAAGTTCATTTTGATGCAAAAAAATTCTGAAATCCATGCTCTTTCTTCATAACACTCATTTTCCATGAAATTTCTGAAAACCCCTCATATACAGTAAACCATATTACTTTTGTATATTTTTCTTTTTTGGAGAGGTTTTGCTCTGAGCTCACCAGGAAGACAGAGACAGAGAGACAGAAAGCAAGAAATCACCCCCCAGGGGGGATGGCCACACCACAATCCATTCTCCATTCCCCTCTCGGTATCCTGGGCATGCATGCACAAGCGCCTGGCTTGAGTTTAAGCCACAGGGTCTGGGACTCGAACCATGGTCAACTACATGGGAGTCCAGTGATGTAGCCATTATGCCAACTGCTGGTCCCCATATTGCTTTTCTAAACTCTTAAGCATTCTCATTATAGGAACCGCAAAGTTCTCACGTAAGAATTGTGGCACTCCTCTCTCTCTCACAGAGGTACTGTGAGGAATAAGTGGATTAATGAATGTAAAGCACTTAGCTCGGCTCTAGCACACTGTAAATAATCAGAGGAACGTCATCACCATCGTCATTTTCATTATGCTTGCTGTTCATAGCAAAGGAATGCATTATAGATAAACCTACCTTATAAGAACATGCATCTAATTTTTTAACTACAGAATCTCTAATCAACTCACATACACATAAATAAAAAGTAACATTGACATATCACAGTTTCAGGTTATGAGGCAGCCCTATTCAAAATGAGATTCAACAAAACTTTAAAATTTAAATAAATAAAATGAAATGAAACTTAAAAATGTTCTGTGATTGCTGAAGTACCTCGGCCTCTCTACTCTGCAGAAAAATAGATGCTAACATGAAACCCCTCTTGTCTTCTCAAAGTCTTTCTTTTCAAATATTAAAACACGTTACCAAAACATTCGGAAGCAGACTTCTGCCAGCCAGGGTCACTTAGGTGCTGGGAGAGGTCACCAGAGCCCGGAAGTACGACGACTTCCAGTTTCTGCTCTGAGGTGAGGACAGCTAGGACAGGCGGGCCCTAACCGAGAGCAGACACACTCACGCTGTCCAGGTAGCTTGCTAGGCGGATCATCTCCTCTCTCACGGCAGTCTGATTGCTCCCCATCACGTCGTACTAGAAAAGCAAGAAGGGAAAAGTCCGTAGCCGGTGGAGGGTTAGGAACACCGCGCGATCACAGTGAACGTAAGATTCGAACACTTCCTCTGAACTGAACACCGAGTCGGTCCAGCATGCACCAGTATTTTAAATGAATAACTATAGAGGGTACATTTTGGTGGCAAATAATACAAGAAAAACCAGCACAAGTGTGAAATGAGTAACAATGAGAAAACACTGAAGTCTTCATTTTCTCCAAATTAGCAACTTTAAAATGAGTTTTCTTCTTGTGGTTCTATTCGCTCTAATACAAAATAATCCCAAGCATTTCACTAACGTAGAGCTGAAAACAACGAAAATGCACGGATAAAGGAATAAAAAGTCATCTAAAGGACTTGGGAACTTTCTCCTCTCTGAGGCCCATGACATGACCAAGAAGCCACATCTAAACCTTGGGCTGAATTAAGAATGAGAGGTTCACCAATGATCACTACTTAAAAAATTATCTGAAGATATAAATATATATAAACATTTAACCATATTAACACAGTAACCCAAATACCTGACAGGTCTAATTATTTTCTTTAATACCTGGCTAAACCCCAATGTCTATTTTAACACTGTTTTACACAGCTAACATGCTCACTAAGCAAAAGAAACTCTTTTAAAGAATTTTCTATTTTACCCTATGATAAAGGCATTAATGTCAGATTACATCAGATTTTTTTTTCAGTTAGGCATCGTATGATTTTCCTTATCAAGAAAAAATACTAACGTATTAGGGCTTGACTGAAATGGAATCATTTTCATTCTGAACCATTTTCTACCTGCATATGAAAAATCTGTTTGGAGAAGGCACTAAAGGAAAACAAAAAAACAAAAACCTCTAGTTCAGTAACTTGTCCAGAACATTCTACAGGAACTCTTTACCCAGTATTTGAAGCAGAGTTCACACTTGCTCATATTCCCTGTGCTTTCCCTTTGCCACTTGGCTGTGTTGAAGAAATATGACTAATTAAAAATTTAATAACTATGGCTTGTTTTCTTCTACTATACACAATGAGGAATTTTTTTAAAGATGTATTTTATTTAACTTTTATTTATTTATTTTATTTAGACCCAGGAGAGATGCGGGGTGGGGGGGGCAAGATGCCAGGACTCGAACCGTGTTCGGTCATGTGGGAGTACAGTTGCGCTTAACCACCACGCCACCTGCTGACCCCACAATTAGGGATTTTTTAAAAAGCCACAAAAATTCTCAAAACTGTACCTGTAGCTTACAAGAAAGGAACCACCAACCATTTAAAGTTTCTACAATACAAAGGCCTTCAGAAAGTTCGCGGAAAATGCAAATTGTGAAAAAACTACATGGATTTCAAAAATGTTTTGCCCTCAAGGCCAGCAGCATTGTGGTTATGGGGTTGGACTCCCACGTGGCTGACTGTGGACCAAGTCCTGGACCCGGTAGCTTGCCTTCTCACTTTTCCTTTTTCTCTGACTCTCTCTGGCCAAATTGAACAATAAATAATAATAACAAAGTTAAATAAAATTTTAAAAATGTTTTACATCAATATTGTACTTCAATTCCACTTTTCTACAAACTTCTTGAAGTACCCTCAACCTTTTCACACAAAGTTGGAATTGAAAGTCAAACAAAACATTTCAAATAATCTCTATTTAAATTTGTCTAATTTTATTCATCATTATTTTTTTTAATTTGCGACAAGGCATGCTTGTTCACCAGAGAGAGACAGAGAAAGGGAAAGTGAGAAAGCAAGCCACCAGGTCTGGGACTTGAATCACGGTCAGCCATGTGGGAGTCCAGAGCCCTTAACCACCACGCTACCTGTCGGCCCCTGCCATTTTATTTTTTAAATTACCATTAAAGAAAAATCACTGCAAATATATTATATTTTATATTTCCCCCATGGGATGCCCACTTCTCATCTGCTGTTCATGAAAAAGAAGAAAAAGTGTCCCCAATCCTACCCTTTCCTTATCTACGACAATGTACAGCTCCACGTAGCGGGTCTGGGGCAGGATGGCTCTTCTTCTCTGGCAAGACACAAACATCATCAATGCAAGACAGAGAAACCAGGTTACACACTTGCTCACATGTCACGGCCACACCCTAACCCGCACTGACTTCTCGCCTACTAGAACATCATGAAATTATCTTACCTAACATACCCCAGGGTAACAAAGCCAAAAACAGTTCTTTTTAAAGTGGTATCCATTACCCAATTGAGCTGAGAAAACTTCTAGTTCAGGATAAAATAGGCTATTCAAGTTTCTCAAGCAGTAGAATGACTCATTTCCTAAAAGCACAACTACACAACCACACACACTTTTCCAGGAGACCCATCATTATTTTGATAGAGAAAGAAAAAATATTCACTAATATCCCAGCCCATAGTTGGGACAAGGTTGCCATTTCAAGAAGGTGATCAGTTTTGCCATTTTACAGAAACTCATACAAAAAAATTCGTACAAAGAATGAACAAAAATTTAAATGTTTTCTAATGTTTAAAGTTTAAACGAACAGTCCAACAGTCAAAAGAGTGGCTGGCAGGAGAGGCAATAGAAATAATGCCATAAGCTAGAATGAGGTCACCAGAGGCATCCCCTGCCAACACACGGCATCCTCTCGTATGTACAAACGTACGCTCCCCACAGCCGAGCCTGATGCGGTCCTAAAACCATTCCAGCTGAAGAGCTCAGGTCAGGAGTAAACAAGGGAGACCCAAAGAAGCCTATGAACAGGGAGGGGAGTGTCTCTGAAGACAATGAAGTAATCAAAGTCTGAGGGCCACATCTCTGTCTCTCCAATCTAAAGCTCAAGGATCCCCACGGCCAGTCTGTGTAAGAGGCTCCTAAGTAAACTCTCCAGTGCTCTCCAGAAGACAGTTGATGGGCTGGAACAAGGCAGTGCTAGAATGACCACTGTGTAAGACTACAGGTGTGGTCTCCAAAACCCAGAGGGTCTAACTGTACTCAACCTGGTAGCAGGAACTGTACATTGTTCATCTTCTCATCCCGGTTCATATCACCATACTTGCTAAGTGGTTAGCAAAGAGTACTGGTTTCATGAATCAACACGTGTTTTTTTAAAAAAAATACTTGGACTGGGCCATGAAGAACTGTATCATTTCCTTACTCGAAGTAGTTGAGTCATGCTGGGAGGCTCCTCCTCTTCCAACTTTGTGGTCTCTTTCTCCACATCCTTATTGGAAACCCCACACTGGAGGGGTTCTTTGAGGACATCATCCATTCGGTAAAGGATGTGCTCAAAACTCGAGCTGTTTTGCAGGGGTTCAATCCCATAACTCACAGTCTCTAAATGCAGCAACCCCCTGAATGTTGGATCACACATATACAATTTTTAAGAGGGAAAAAAAGACAGGAAAAGCAATCAGAAACCTAAATGCAAACCTTTGTCTTTAGCATGTCAGAGGAAGCAGCATGACAGAGGAAAAGCTGAACTTAAAGCTCAAAACTGCTACTTGTAGCGTGGCTGCCAGTAAGTGACTTAGGCACTCTGACTCCAGTACAACGGAAGGTCCTACCCAGGATGGTGGCCCAGAGTGTGGGGTCTGCAGCCAGAGGGCCACAGCTGGAACCCCAATGATGCCCTCGACTCTGGGACTCTCGCCAAGTTCTTTAACCTCTGCCTTAGTTTACTTTCTGCAAGGACTATTCTGAAAATTAGACTATTTCGTAAGCACGAAATACTTAGAACACTGCCTGGCATACATGGCAATGAGTGACATTACTTAAATGAAAATAATTGTAGCTATCTCATCTATAGTTGGTCTGAGAATTAAAGCTAACATTTATTAGTTCATGCAATCATGCAATCAACCAGCTAGCAGTGCTACACTGCCAGGTCCTCGATAAATGGGATTTTCACACGGTTCTAACTTTGATTTGTGATACAATTTCTCTGATCTTTGGTTTGCTCACCTAAATGTAGAGACGATAGCCCTCTTTTGGTCATCGTTCAACTTAAATAAAATAATATAGGTGAAAATTTTATAAAGTGCTGCAGAAAGTTGAAGTGTATTTTATTTAAAATAACAAAAATTTATTTAGTGATCTCAAAAAACTAAAGATTCCTCTTAAGGTATTAAAATGTATTGGGACCAGCAGTTGGCATAATGGCTATGTTGCTGGACTCCCATGTAGTTGACTACGGTTCGAGTCCTGGCCCCGGTGGCTTACACTCGTGCTGGGCGCGTGGGCGTGTGTGCCCAAGATCCCGAGAGGAGAATGGAGAAGAAGGGATTGCGGCATGGCCATCCCCCTGGGAAGTGATTTCTCACTTTCTGTCTCTCTGTCTGTCTCTGTCTTTCTGGCAAGTGTATGTACCCTATAGCAAAAAATTTCCCATCCCCCCCCAAAAAAAAGATATTAAAATGCATCGACTATATTATTTTCCTAAATAAACATACCAAGACTTTCTGAAACATAGCTGTAGAGAACTTCAATAATAACATTAAAATAAATTCAGTTTTTTTAAGTCCCCCAAATAACTGATTTTGTAGACAGAGATAGAAGAAAGGGAAAGAAACAGGTGAACAGAGGAAAAAAAAAAAAAAAACAGATAAAGAAAATTCCTTACCTGAGTCCCATACAGTTGCTAAGGGCGACGGATGAATTATAAACTCCTTCCACATAGCCCCGATAATGACAATGATTCTAAATGAAAAATATTGTATTATCTTCAAATACTGCTATACTGCAGACATCACAAAAATCGCAAAGCTGACGGAGGAACTTGAGGCCGGCAGAGAGAGATATTTTATTTATATTCCTGGCATCCCGTGATATCCCATGGCGTTCAGACTATCTGCAGACTATCTGCTGTCACCCTAGAAGTACACCATGTTTAGGAAGAGTTCCAGAGAATTCCAGAGACTACGAACTACAAACAGCTCTGCTCCAATGACCTTTCAGCCTCAAAGCAGAACCAGGCAGCATGTCGTCCAGGCAGCAACAGCAGCCAAGTGATTGGACAGGAGAGCACCTTGTAGGACGCTACTAATGCCCAGGGGAAAGGTCAGTGAGACGAGAAAAAAGCAGTTTTGATGAGATGATTTTTCTTTTCTTCTGATAAGTATATTTATCTATTTTATTATTATTATTATTATTATATCACTAGTAGTTATAAATCTAGCCATTTTCAAAAACCTAAGCAGCCCAGTAACGGAGACTAAAATCCACACGGGATGCAGTTCCCGTGTCAACTTGAACACACCGGGCATGGTCATGTGCCTGTACTTACAGCTAACTGGAAGGCTGGGACGGGAGGGCGGTGACACAGCGAGACCACATCAAAAACACCTACCTCTTTGTCCCTTTCCTTCTTTCTCTCATAAAGAAAAAGTATAAAAACAAAAACCTAAGAGACCAGCAGATGGCATAATGATTACGTCGCTGGAAACCCACATAGTCAACCTCAGTCCGAGACCTGGACCCAGCGGCTTAAAACTCACTTGACCCAGATGCGTGTGCTTGCATACTCAAAATCCTGAGAGGAGAATGGAGGAGAAGGGACTATGGCGTGGCCATCTCCCCTGGGGGGTGATTTCTCGCTTTCTGTCTCTCTGTCTCTCCAGTGAATGCAGACGTCCTATAGCAAAAATCTCTTTAAAAAAAAAATTAGGAACATTTACCCTTAATTTTGAGCAAGAAATATACCAATGACAATGCAAGGGTAATACCACGTAGTAAAACCACACCCTTGAGTACCTAATGAGATAGCCTCATCTTTCAAATGATTACAAAGCACTGAAACACAGATGCTGAGGGATGAGAAGCACTAGCACTCCCAGATACGAAGACACCCACAAGGCCTTGCTCTTTAAAACAGCTCGGCACTGGTGCTTTAAGACAGCCCCACCAGTGGAACAGAACAGAACAATCTCTAAACAGTTCAGAGTGCACACAGAACCACACAGGAAAACAGTGACATCTCAGATCACTGCAGCAAACACATACCTTTTCTTTTTTTCTCTTCTTTCTTTTCTTTTTTTGTTTTGCCATAGGATGAGTGTGCTCACCAGAGAGAGACAGAGCCAGTAAGAGGGAAAATGACACATCACCCCCTAGGGAATATGGCCACGCCACAATCCTTTCTCCTCCACTCTCCTGTCAAGATTTGGGGCGTGCATGAACACATGCCTGATGTGGTTTCCAAGCAGTCAGGTCTGACTCGAACTGCGGTTGGCCATGTGAGAGTCCAGCATCTTTAACTACCAAGCCACCTGCTGGGCCCTGCATAATTTTTAAATATATATATACTGTTCAGCCTACCATTTAGACATTTGAAAAAGAGTAAAATTAGACCCATATCTCATACCATACATAAAAGTAAGTAACAAATGGATCAAGACTAAACATTCAAAAAAACCTAAGAAGCATGGGTGAATTTCTCTTTAACCTATAGAAAGAGTTTCTATCACTCATAATCTAGATGCAGTAAAAGAAAAAATTGGTCATTTTTACTATATATAAAAATTTTTCTAAGCTTCTAGTTGGAAGCACCAAAAAAAATAAATAAATAAAAAGGCAAACTAGAAGAAAATGTTTATAACTTACATCATCAAGGATTAATGTCCCTAAATACAAAGACCTCTTCAACAGTGAAAAGAAAGAGAGAAACTTGGGTTAAAGACATGAACGGACAGTTCACCAAAGACAAAAGTGCCCTTACCTATAAGAGAAGACTTTCTATCTCATTCATGAAAAAGTATCCCAGAGTCTACACTGATATGAATAGAATGGAAAAACTCTTTCTTATAGTAGAAAGCACTAGTGACTGCAGATGTAGTGACGGAATTAGGAACGCACCACCTTGACAGCCTCCATAAAGACAACTCATTCAGGCAGATAAAGATACCAAATACTAAAAATAGCGGGTAAAAACTTCAGCAGTAACAGTATATTTACGGTCAAAAACAAAAAAAAGAAAAGAAAGAAAGTCCAATACCATGAATTTGGGATTTAGTCTTCTTTAATTTAGAAAAAAAAATTAACCATGGGCCAGCTGGTGGCACGGAGGTTAAAGTGGCCAGATCCTACAGGGCCAAATGCAGTGCTTTGAGTCCTGGACCCAGCGGCTTGAAAATCACTCCAGGCATGTGTGCGTGCATGCCCAGAATCCCAACAGGAGAATGAAAGAGAAAGGACTGGAGCATGGCCATCCGCCTGGGGGGTGATTTCTTAATTTCCCTCTCTCTCTGTCTCTCTCCAGCAAGTACATGTGCCCTGTAACAAATTTTTTTAAAACTTAATCATAACATTCATTTAGAAGGTGAAAACAATAACTTTCCAGAGAAGAAGCCTGGCAGACGCCTCCTTAGCCAACACCCAGTGTTAACTCTGCTGAGTAAAGACCGTGGCCAGCATGAGCTTATGACAGGACACGTCAAGCACTGGCCAAGGGACTACATTTGTCATGAGTCACATCGACCGCCCAAACCACAGGGCCTCCTGCAATCAGCCTGTGCGCCTCAGAATGGTCTGCACACTTGACAACGCCAGTGTCAGGAAATACAGGCCGGCTAGGAATGTCGAGGTTACAGAGCACTACAGAGACGTGACTGCTGGACGCACCCCATGGATCTGGATTTTCTTTTGCTATGGAAGACATTATTAGGGTAGTTTACTCCTAAAAAAATTCCAGTAAGGTCTACAAGTTAGATAACGGCATTGTTTCCATGTTGATTCCTAATTTGGAGAATCAAGATGTGGTTACATGAAGGAAATCTTTGTTTTTCAGAAATTTGCACTAAGTATTTAAGGGTAAAGGGGCACCATTTCTGGAACATACTCTTTAAACATTGAGAGAGGGACCAGCAGGTGGTGTGGTGGTTAATACACTAGACCCACCCACGTGGCTGACCACGGTTTGAGTCCCAGACCTACTGGCTTGCTTTCTCACTTCCACCACCCCCTCTGGTCAAATTAAAATAAATGAATGAATAAATGAAATTAAATAATTATTTTTTAAAATTCAGAGAAAAATGGAGAAGAGAGAGAAATGTGGTCAAATGTCAACGTCTAGGGGATTGATCTACAACCAAGGACACAACTCAGATGGCATCATTCCTAGAAGAGATGATCAGGAAGAAAGAAAAATGTCCAGTTGATAAATGATTAAAGAATGTGCTATTACAAAATGAAGAGCTCACAAGCAGACAGCAAGCTGAAAGAGTGCATGTTAAATGTTACCATGTTAACAATTAGATAACATTTACTTTCTACATAGCTGAAATCTATTTTTAGCAGTTCCTTTATTTTTCTTTAAGAGAGATTTTTGCTATAGGGCGCGTGTGCTCACCAGGGAGACAGAAAGCAAGAAATATTCCTGGGGGGGCAGCCACGCTGCAGTCCCTTCTCCTCCATTATCCTCTTGGAATTTTGAGCACGCATGCACTCAACCCGGTGTGAGTTTCAAACCACCAGGTCTGGGGCTCAAACTGTGATGGACTATGTAGGAATCCAGTGACGTAACTATTATGCCATCTGCTGGTCCCTATTTTTAGCAGCTTTAAGCATATATAGTCTCAGTAAGTGCAACAAATAAAAATAATTCTTATGGAGTTAAAGACTGTCAGCCTGCATGTTCCAAGTATCTCATTGCATAATTATTAACTCATGTAAGCCTCCCGGTAACTCTGTGAAGTAGTAACCATTACTCCCAATTTAAAGTGAGGGTACTAAGGCACACACAGGTTAAAATAACTTGACCAGGAAATAAATTACAGAGCCAAAATTTGAACCCAAACAGTATGATTCAAGAAAACATGCCAAGGAACTGCCACAAAGAAAAAAGAATGTCTTTTAAGATAACTACTGTTGTCGGATGGCGCAAATGACGCGGTCCCTGGCCTCCTGCCACGGCAATGATTAGATGAGTGAATGGAGGGACTTTTCTTCATTGGTTTATACTTCACAGTAAATTTATACTTGTCTATTAAGTTTCTATTGAAGAATGGATAAGGTAATCAGATGATAGAGCAGAAAACAACAGGACTGAGTTAGAACTTCTGTTTTTAAGGTTTTCGCCATAGGGCTCGTATGGTCGGTAGCCAGAGGGAGACAGAGAGGAGAAGTGAGAAATCACCCCAGGGTAGTATGGCCACACTACAATCCCTTCCCCTCCACTGTCTTCTCGGGATTCGGGGCACACATGCACAGCTTGATTTTCAAGCCGCTAGTCCCAGGATTCAAACCATGGTCAGCCATGCGGGAATCTAGTACCTTAACCACCATACCACCTACGGGTCCCAGCACCCTCTTCTTTTTTAAACTACTAAAATATCAACCTGGGACCAGCAGGTGGCATAGTGGTTAAGGCACTGGACTCCAATGTGGTAGACTGTGGTTCAAGTCCTGCACCTGGCGGCTTGAAAGTCATGCCAGGAGCATGTGCGTGAGTGCTCAAAATCGCAAGAGGAGAATGGAGAAGGGACTGCAGCGTGGCCATCTTTCCTGGTGCATGATTTCTCATTTTGTCTCTCTCTATCTGACAAATGTACGTACCCTATAACAAAAATACCTCAAAAAAACAACCTATAATAAATATTTTCACTTCTATTTATTTGAAGAATGCTGTAAAAGTGTAAAACTAACCCATATAATTTAACCTAGCAAAGCATTACCAAGTTCACGGGGAAAAAAGTAACACATTTAATGAGAACAGTGATTGCCCATGAAAATTACTGCAAAAAAGACATATAACACCTACCTTCACAAAAAGGATTGGAAAACACTCTTCACAAACAAAACCAGAAATGTTTATACTCTAAGTAAAAAGCCAAATTTAACATCTGCCAGTTATGTCGTGTACTCCTGGCCAGTTCTGCTCCCAGGGGTATTTTGTTCTTGCAGAGGGGACCACACCTCTTTAGAGAAGAATTGTTTTCAGTGAAAAATTTAAAACCATAACAGCAAATGACTGGATTTTTTCACTAAATACTAGTGACAAATCAAATGGTTTAATAAGGAAGTTATAAGATACATCTCAAACTTTTTTTTCTTCTTTTTCTTTCTTTCTTTTTCTTTCAGTTTAAGTTACAGGGCGTGTACATATGCCAGAGAGAGAGTGATAAAGAGCGGGAAAGTGAGACACCACCCCCCAGGGGCAATGGCCATGCTGCAAGCCCTTCTCTTCCAGTCTCCTTTTAGGACTTCGGGTGCACAGGCACCTGGCATGACTTTCAAACTACGGGGTCTAGAACTAAAGCTCGCAACCGGCCATGTGGGATCCAGCACCTTAACCTCCACACTGACTACTGGCCCCAAATCTTCTGTTTTTAGAACATCTCAAACTTGTTTTCCCTTTGTAATAAGCAAGCATTATTATTAAATAGAACAGTATTTCTCAGTCTGTGCTTTCTTGTTGCTTTTTTTTTTTTTTTTTTTTTTTTTTTTGTCAGAGGGCACATGTAAGAGAAAGAGAGCAAGTGAGGACCCCCTTCTCCTCCATTTCTCCATCCTGTCAGGATTTGGGGCATGTGTGCACATGCACCTAGCATGTCTTTCAAGCCACTGGGGCCAGGATTAGCACCCCGTCAGATGTGGCTCCTTACATATAGCACTTAACCACTGCACTGGGGGGCAGCCAGTTGCAGTCTTACAAAACAAAAAAGAAGGAAAGGAAGAGAAAAAAGAAAGAAAGAAAAACCCTTAAGCTCCGATCACCCAGGAGCATGAAGTACATCTCCATCCTGTAAAGGCACCCATCTCCCCCAAGAGAGCTCCTATTTTCTTTTTTTTAAGAAGTATTTTTAATTTAATTTTATTTATTTTTTATTATTATTCAATTTGGTGAGAGAGAGAGAGGAGAGTGAGAAAGCAAACTGCCAGGTCCAGGACTCAAACCATGGTGGGCCATGTGGGAGTCCAGCATCTAAATCACCACACCACCTGCCAGTCCCTTTTCTTCTGGAGCATCCCTACTTTCTAACATGGAAGGTGTCCCACAGGGCACGAGGTAATAGTCCTGAACACCTAAATGGAACTCATTTTAAAATCATAATTTAAAAAAATCTTGCTACAGGATCAAGAGGAAAACATATTACCTGTACATTAGGATGGTCAGCGATCAGGGCCCCCTCCTCGTTGTAGGTATAAACCACAAAGTCTTCAGGCAACAGGTCTCTGGAGAGGAAGAAAACACACAGTGTGGCTGCAAGGCACCTGTCTGCAATGAAGGCCGCGAGTCATCGGCATCGTTCCTGGGCCAGAGGAGCAGGAACAAAGAAAAGCTTGCAGCTGACGGATTAGAATGTGAGGAGTGTGCTGCCGTCAGATGAAAAGCCCGGAAACAGACACAGGTCTGAAAGAGCGTACGTTAATAACAAAAATAATGCTAAGCTACGCAAAAGCTCATACAATTCTGGTTGTAAAAAAGACGTAAAGTAAGAAACTGTTCTGACACGCCTCACGGGAGAAGTATAAACTAGGTGGCTGCCCTTACACCGCACGTAAAGAGAAAGCTTACTACATACTCTGTCCCAAAAGGTGTAAGCGGGGCGCCCCAAACCTGAGAGGTCTGCCCAAATGTTCACCAGTTCCAACAAACACACCTGGGTGCCCAGCCTGGGAAGAAGGGAGTTTACTTCCTGGGGCGTGAAGCCCCTGCACCGTCATGAGCACAGCTCAGGGCGGGTCTGTTAAGATCAAAGAGCAGGTACAGCCCCTAGGAGGTCAGCACAGACTCCCTGTCCCCAAGGCGGGGATCTGGCTCCTGCACGTATTGATTGAGGTTGACAATAAAAGGTCAGGTTATCAATTAGCAGTCACCAGAGCTTGTTCATTAACTTAGAGCCTCTGATTCGGGGATGTTGAGGTTGGAGCAGAGTGCATGCCTCCAGAACGCCCCAGCCAATTCCACGAAGGAACAGTTAGAGATGTTCGCGAGCCCCACCCTGCCCAAGGTGTGGCGTCCACCCTCAGAAGTCCTGCAGAAACAAGAAGCAGTCGTTGCCTTCAACCCTCAGCACAGAGGCAAATTCTGTGCCAGAGCTGGAGAAGTGATCACCCTGACCCCCCACAAGCCCGTTCCCACCAGGGAAGCCCAGCAGCATAACCAGGTGGGCGCGGTTAGGTTCTCCTGTAGCAGGACTGGACCAGCTCTGGGCGCATCCGCTGGCCTCAGGACACGTCAAGGACGCAATGTGCCAGTCACAGAGAGACTGATAATGCGTCATTCAAACTCCAACCTCCCGGAAGCCCCCGGGACCAGCCTGTCCATGCTGCCTAGCGATGGCTAGACTGGGGTTTTCCTCTGGTTTAACTGATTACATTACCGGACTTCGGCTACACGATCAGTGGAGCATAAAAGATCCCCTTGGGAAACTGGGGCCTGAAAATCTGATGCTGCTCATGAATCTCAGGGGCTTGTACTCTGAAGAGGAAGCACGCACCTGAGGAAGGATCGACCTGCAAGTGTCAGACTCGTCCCTGACGACCAGCACTTTCTCTGACGTGCTAGGCCGCCCACCTTCGCTAGAGGCCACACCAGCAGGGCAGCCTATGCCATGCGGAGTCCCTTCAATAACCGGACCTGTCTGGGGACTGCAGCCTCCCCTGCTCCCAAACTCCTCCCCAGGCACAGACCTTTGCTCTCGCTGCTGGTGAGGCTGAAAGGAGTAGACAGGGTGTCTGGCGGTGCTCCGCCCTCCGTCCCCCTGGGGCCACCCACCACCTGCCCAGCCAGAGCAGAGCCCCTCTGCTTCTCCACGGGCAAGAGAAGCGGTGAGAGCTGCCAGCCACAGGGCTCAGAACCTCAGAACCTCAGAACCTCAGGGGCTCAGGGGCTCAGAACCTCAGAGCCGGTGCGGCACCGAAGTGGGAAGAGATCAGCTTCCTACTGGGAAAAGTCACTGGGAAGTCAAAGGAAATGAAATGTCTTACCTGTTCCTCTCCAGGTGGATAATGTGCTCCTTCCCTTCGGCTTGAATGACATAAGATACCTGCACGCGCAGAGGAAGAAAGAACAATACACACCATCGGGTTAAGTTACTTGTCAACAACTTGTCATGTATAAGACGGGAAATTCCAACCCGAATTAAAATCTGGGACTGACTGAGCTGCTTTATAGAAGACCTCTGCATCTATTGTTAATAATAAAACTTTATTCTATTCACCGAGCCCTTCCTTTAAAGCTGATGATGGAAAATCACCTGCATGTTTATCTAACCTCTTCTTAAATTCAGGTACGATTTAGCTGTAACTGCGGGGATTATTTTTTTAAGTCCACCTGACTATGCTGGGACTTCAAAAATCTCATGAGAAAACAGAATTGAAGTACAAGTTTAAAATTTTTTAAATCCACAGAATTTTGCATACTGTGCCTTTCTCACGGACATACTGAAGATGCCTTACAGTATCTATGGCATAAAGTAGCTCTTCCTGTCGGCAAAAATCAAACGACCTCTTAGTTTGAAGAGACTATCCCTAGCTATAGTTATCTGAAAATATAAAAGAAATGTATGCTTTTTTAGGACTGTATACACACACACGGTACATGTTTACATATATATACACACGTGTGCTTGACAAAGAGAGACAGAGAAAGAGGAGGAAGGTAAGAAAGCACGCCCTGTGGGTGGTGGCCACACCAGAATCCATTCTCCATTTCTCCTATCTGGATTTTGGGCACACCCTCCCCAGACACCAGCTCAGCTCCTGGACTTGTCAGCCCCGGACGCTGTGAACCAAGTGACTGCTACTCCCTTCAACCACCAGATGCAGAACTGCTATGGCAGTGCCAGTGTCTGACCACAGCCCTCACCCCTTCACCATTCTTGAACCACAAGTGCTCAGTGTGGTCCCCAGAACCAGGAGATTCAACTTTGCCCCAACATTTTATGGCAGAGAGATTGGGAGGGGAAGAGAGGGCTATTTTCGACAAGGTCTTGCCACACCTCGACCCTTCTGCCCCAGCCTCCCAGTTAACTAAGACTCCAGGCAGGCACAGCCACGCTCAGCCTGTTTAGGCTGGACCGGGAACCAAACCAGGCCTGCCCTGTGGCCTCGGTCATGGTGACTTGGTGCCCTGACCTGTACCACCGCGCCTGGGCCTGCTTTAACTGTTTAATATAAAAAATCATGAAGGGACTCATTCATATCATGCTACACGAGTGTCTGCTTTCTCTTCTGTTTCCAGACACCATGTTAACAATCAAGAAATGGCCAGGTCGTGTCATGGCACGCCACCCTCTGACTTCCAAGACTGGAACGCCTTCTGGATCCAGGCGAATATTCCACCACCGTTCTAAGTAGGGATCCAAGGACGCCAATTGTAAGTCTCCACCCGGACATCAAGACACCGAGCTCCTTCTATCGCCACGGTTTAGGCACGCGCCTCCCTACGCGTTCCACTCTTGGCCAATCGGACGCCGCAGAAACATCACTGCCAGCTCTGTGGGAAGACCACTTAGACTTTGGACCTGTTCTGGGACCTTTCTGCCTGATCACTCACTCCCCTCCTGGTACTTACTCCAAGGTCACCTACTGGGTGGTGCTCCCAGCTGTCCCCTTAGAAAATGCAAATCCCTCACCACTCCAGCTCTCCCCATCTCCCCAACTGTTTTAATTTCCTCCATAGCACTTCTTTCCTTAAGTAATATATATATTATGTATTTGCTTACTGCCTCTCCCCCCGCCCCTCACTACAGTGGATGTTCCTTAAGGGCCTGTGGGTTTTTGTTTTGCTCACTGTCATATCCCCAATGCCTGAACAGAGCAGCACACAGTAGGTGCTCAATACTTATTTCTGAATGAGAAAATTACACTGACATGCTGTGCTGCCCATACTCCAACACTTAGAGCAGCACATCATTTCTCACGACCACAGTACCCACGAGTGCGGCACTGAAGATCCACACACAGTGCAGTAGGGAACTCGGTCCCTAGGCTAACGTCCACCAGCCAGCGAGGAAAGGACAGAAAAGCAATGAAGCAAGCAGAGATTTATTCTATCCAAGGCAAAACTCAGTCAGATGGCAGACCATCCAGTTCAAATCAAAAACAGGTGAAAACTCAAAAGTTATTCTATTACAGACTTCAGAGTCCTTTACTCCCTACTGATGGAGGACTACCTGGGGAGAATGACCCATCCCATCAGCAGTGGTGCCGGTTCTTCTTCCCATGCTCAGCCCCCAAGTGACGCTCCAGCTGCCATGTATTTCCAAGGATTTCAGCAATTCAGAGGCAGTCGGCTAAATTCCAGCCTTGTCTGTCACTGTTAAACTCCCATAGAATTCATTTATACTTGAGTAAAATTGAAGGGTTCCCAAAATCAAATGAAGTTCAAACATGTTATTTCTCAATACAGGGGGAGAAAAATACCAGAAAAAAATAGTTGTTGTGCATTGGTTACACTGTTAATAGGACAACAGATGTCTTCCAAAATGGAAATAAAGCTCCTTTTCAGTAAATATCTCCAAATATTTACTGAAATATATGCATTTAACGCATTCCGATTTCCCAGAGTTAGTAGCGACACTGTGTGACATATTCTATTACGAGCCGAGTGAGGTTAATTGTTATTATTATAAGAGCACTGTGGCCATTGCCAGTCAGGTAAGGGTTAGAAATCTACAAAATTGGGGACCAGCAGTTAGCGTAATGGCTATGTCACTGGACTCCCATGTAGTCAACCACGGTTCAAGTCCCAGACCCGGTGGCTTAAAACTCACGCCGGGCATGTGTGCGTGCATGCCCAAGATCCTGAGAAGAGAAGGGAGGAGAAGGGACTGTGGCATGGCCATCCCCTCTGGGGGGTGATTTCTCGCTTTCTATCTCTCTGTCTTTCTGGCGAGCACACGCGCCCAGTAAGAAAAAACCTCTCCAAAAAAAGAAAAAAAAATCTACAAAATCGGTATCCAACCCTGGTCATAGAATTTTTACTTAACTATTCCATTCTGTTATATCTTTTTTTAAAAAAGGTTTTGCCATAGTGCACATGCACTCTTCAAAGAGAAACAGAGAGGGAAAGTGAGAAATCGCTCCCCAAGGTTGGGGATGATAGCCACTTCGCCATCCTTTCTCCTCTATTCTCCTCCTGGGATTTTTCAGGCATGCACACATGCCCAGCATGATTTTCACACTGCCAGGTCCAGGTCTCAAACCCCACATTGGCCATGTGGGAATCCAGCACCTTCATCCCTACGCCTGCCACCTCTGGTCCCCTCATTCTGTTACACGTTAAGTTTGTCATCTTGAGTTGGGGGGGAGTAACTACAGCTCAGCAAGTCGCTTTTACTGGAATAATGTCCACAGACACCAGTGTTGTGCGATGCTGCACCACCTGCTATAAGCTTCTCCTGAACCTATCACTGTGGCCAATGATACAACTGTGTAAAAAAAAGGAAAATTCAAATACATTCTCATTTCTCAAGGAGTAATTACCTGTTCTGCATGGGGCCGAGGGGCTTCTCTTCGTTCTCTAGTTAATCTCCACGGAGTTATAATTTCATAGGAAGAGAGATGTGAGGTTTGCTGAAAACCTGCGGAAAGGAAGTAACAAATACAAGATGACACGTGAACCTGAGAAGCCACCTGGTACCAGACGTGGAAATCAAAAGCTGGAAGTGCACATCTCAGAGACATCACTGAACCCCCCACAGTGGAAGTATGTGTACTTGCACAGAGTTTCACATGGAAATATCACAGTAATGCACCAGCTGAGTATGAAGGGGAAAACAGTTCCTAAAACGAGCCGGCCTACATCTAAGCATTATATATGGAGCGAATGCTTTCAGCCCTTTTCAGCTGTAAACTCTTCTTCCTCAAAAGAAATCTTCAGATATAAACACTCAGGGTGGGGCGAGGGCTGAGAACTGCTCTGGTAGAAACAGGGGACATGTCCCGGAGCCACGACTGCCCACGTCAGCCTGAGTGGGAGGCAGCCCATGAGACTATACCGAATACTCACGGAACAGAAAAGTCACCTTTAACACTGACTGACTCTAACTACAGATATATCCTCCACAATGTAGCAATGGCTTCAAATGAAAGCCATTAATTCATCCAGCACAGAAATAAAAACTTTATACAAAATTAAAATCTATTTACAGTTCAGAACTTGGAACAGTCACAAAGGTTCAGTCCCAAGTCAAATCCTGTTCAGTCCATCAGAGCGAAATCATGCAAATCGAGGATGCTTGCCCCTTGGCACCCACAGGCCTGCAGCCACAGATTCAACCAACTGTCGATCAAAAATATTCAAAAATAAATAAATAAAATTGGTTAAGGGGCTAGCACCGTAGCCTAGTGGTTAAGAGAGTCAGATTCCACATGGGCAATATCAGTTCAAATCCTGACCCTCCTGGCTTGAAACACATGCTGGGAGCATGTGCATGCACGCCCCAAATCCCAACAGAACGGAGAAAGACTGCAGCATGATCACATGACCATGAAATAAAATTAAAACTAGACAACGTGGGGCCAGCAGGTGGTGTGACGGTTAAGGCGCCGCACTCCCACATGCCCCACCCCCTTCTCTCGCTCTCTGGCAAATGCATGTACCTTCTAACAACTTAATGACTGTGTACATCTGGTACCGAGTTTATACAAATTCCCTTTCCCTAAACAATCAGTATAAAGACTATTTATGTTGTAATATGATTTTGTTTTTGTTTTATGTGTATGTGTTTATGACGGGGGGGAGAGAGAGAAAGAGGTATTATTGACAGGGTCTCGCCATGCCACATTCCTCCCACCCCAGCCTCTGTCAGCCAGGAGGCGCACACCTCTGTGGCCAGCAGGTTTAAGTTGGTCCAGAACCTGAGCCCGAGCCGCCCTCATGGCTCCGGCATCACTCAGCAGAGCTCTACCACCCGCACTACCGCTCTGGGCCCATCCAGAGACGATCGAGAGCACACGGGAGGATAGTCGTAGGTGATGCGCGATACTGCACCATTTCATACAAGGGATCTGAGCATCCACTGATTTCGGTACCCAACTCCCTGCGGATACTGTGGGATGACTGTGTAACCACAACTGCCACACAATCTCTCAGGAAGACACACCACACTGGAGTCCAACACACAGTCATTAAGTTCAACACAACTTCTTCCCCTAATGGCATGACGACCAGGGGCATCACGATTCTTCCAGTGAACTCGGAGAACGTGTTAGTCACCATCTAAGGATGAAAGACAAAAACCCCATCTGTAAGTCCTCTATGTTAAAACCACAGCTGCACAAGGAGGCTTAACCATGGCGCACACCCCAGAACGGCCGAGGGAAGGGGGAAGGCGTGTCTTCCCCTCCGCCTCTTCACACACCACAAAGAGGGGAGAGAGGGCCTTCATAAATGAAAAGCGCTTATACCCAAGTGCAATGCTTGGATCCTAGTTCAAATAAATCAACCAAAAAATACATCTGAAGCCCAGCCACAGTGTCACAGCGGCAGCACACGGTTCTGCAATGCTGGAGGTCACGTGGGAGATCAGAGTTCAGTTCCTGGGTCAACCTGTATGTACCCAACATGATCTGGCTGGTAGAAAGGTAGGCGGTGGATCATGACATGAGATCTTGTGGAGGGTGCCTGCCTCTCTCTCTCAAAAGAAATTAAGTTTTTTAAAAAATCCTAAAACAGGGGCCAGCAGAGAGTATAGTGGTTATGTCAGTGGACTCCCACATGGCCAACTGCCATTCAAGTCCCAGACCCAGTGGCTTGAAATTCATGCCAAGCACATATACACGTACAGGCCTAACATCACAAGAGAACGAAAGGGAAGGGATTGTCATGTGGCCATCTCCCGGGGGGGATTTCTCACTTGCCCTCCCACTGTCTCTGTCTCTCTGTCCCTCTCCAAAGAGTACATATACTTTATGGAAAAAAAAAAAACTCTAAAAAAATTAATTAAAAAAAAAATTCTGAAACAACCAGAGCCAGCAGGTGGCATAGTGGTTAAGGTTCTGAAACAACCAGGACAGCAGGTGGCATAGTGGTTAAGGCACTGGACTCCCATATGGTTAATCATGGTTCGAGTCCCAGATTCAGCAGCTTAAAACACACTGGGTGTGTGTGCATGCATACCCAAAAACCAGAGAGGAGAATAGAGGAAAAGGGATTGCAGCATGGCTATCCTCCCAGGAAGTGATGTCTCACTTTCTGTCTCTGTTTCTCCAGAGAGCACACACGCCATATAGCAAAAATCTATTAAAAAAAAATTCTGAAACAACCAAAGAAATTCTGATAATGCGTAGATATTTGGTGGTCTTGAGGCATTACCATGACTTTCTTTAAGTATACGAAGTGTACTGTGAGTAGGTTTCTAAGATCTTATCAATAAATCTTAGAGATTTATTCTAAATAGTCAATGATAAAGTGAGATGGTGTATAGGGTTTACATTAAAAATAACCCACTGCACGTCTGAGGAAGGAGATATACATAAAATAAGATGAAAACTGGGTAATGTGGGACCAGCAGGTGGTGTGATGGTTAAGGTGGTGGGCTCCCACATGGCTGACTGCAGTCTGAGTTCTGAACCTGGTGGCTTGCTTTCTCACTTTCCCTCTCTCTTTCTCTCTCTGATGAGTGCATGTGCCCTATAGCAAATTTTAAAATAATAATAAATTAATTCTTAAAATAAAACTGGATAATGAGTACTTGGGAGTTCATTACTCTTCTCTGTAGTCTATGTTTAAAAAATTCTATAACTGGGACCAGCAGATAGCTTAATGGTTACATCACTGGACTCCCACATAGTCGACTGTGGTTCAAATCCCAGATCTGGGGCTTAAAATTCACACCTAGCGTGTGTGCATATGTGCTCAAAATCCTGAGCAGAGAATGGAGGAGAAGGGATTGTGGTGTAGCCATCCCCCCGGGGGGTGATTTCTCACTTTCTGTCTGTCTCTCTCCATCTCTCTGTCACTCTGGCAAGCATACATCCCCATAGCAAAAATCTCTCATAAAAAATTTTTATAGTAAAAATTATTTTTAAGTTGTTATCTTTTGGAAGTAGGATAGGAGACTTATACTTTTTTTCATTTTTTGAGTTTATTTTTTTCTTTTTTGCTATAAGATATATGTGCTTACCCAAGGAAGACAGAGAGAAAGAGAAAAATCACCTCCAGGAGGGATGGCCACACTGCAATCCTTTCTTCAGTCTCCCCTTAAGGTTTTGGGTACACACACGCACACGCACACACACACACACACACACACACGTGCCCAGTGTGATGTGTAAGCTGCCGAGTCTGGGACTTGAACCACAGTCAGCCATGTGGGATACAGCACTTTAACCTCCACACCACCTCCTGGCCCAGAGACTTACTTTTTTGCTCCATGCAATTCTGTACTATATTTCTGAAATTCTATAATTACATCATGAAAAAAAATCCAACTGTTTAAAGTAGTTAACACAACAGAACAGAACCAGGGAGCAGCTGAAAAGAATTAGACATCTTACTTTTTATACTTCTGCATTTCTGTATTATTTGAATTTCTTTTCACAGTATGTACTTTGACACTATTATATCCTCGGACTATTGGGACCAGCAGATGGTGTAATGGCTACATCACTGGACTCCCACATAGTCAACTATGGTTCAAGTCCCGGACCCAAGAGCTTAAAACTCACACAGGGTTCAAGTGTGTGCATGCCCAAAATCCCAAGAGAAGAAGGGATTACAGCATGGCCATCCCCTCTGGGAGGTGATTTCTCACTTTCCCTCTCTGTTTCTCCAGTGAGCACATGTGCCCTAAGTCTTTCTGGTGAGTGCACGTGCCGTATAGCAAAAAAAAACCCCCTAAAAAAAAAAAAAAAAAAAAAGAACGGACTATCCAGCATCTCTTCTAATAGCCCTCTATTTATGACTGGCCTTATTTTTTTTTTAATGCCAAAGGCTAGGTGCACATGGAAAAGAGACAGACAGACAGACAGAGACCCTCCAAAGGTTTGGTCAGGCTAAAATCCTTTGTCCTCCAGGTCTCCAATCCTGTTCAGATCCTGAGCACATGTCTGGCATGAAGCCAATGGGGCCAAGACTGGAAGCCTGGCTGGCCACTGGGGTCAGCTCCCTCTGCACAGTGCCTAGCCCTGAGCTCTGGGGCCTCCTCCCCGCTGCCCGAGTTAACCTCACGTTGGAATGATGGACACCCTCGCATCTGGTTTCCTGCTCCTACACTCTCCCCTTTGATCTCCTTTATATACTCACGCACTCACTGCCTTACGTCCCTCAGACTTCTCGACTACGGATTATGTTCAAGTATTTGCATCTTGCCTTTCCCAGCATAATATTGTACATTAAATGTTTATAACCTCAAAAACACACAAACAGGGGACCAGCAGTTAGCATAATGGCTATGTCGCTGGACTCCCACGTAGTCGACCGCAGTTCATGTCCCAGACCCGGTGGCTTAAACTCACACCAGGCACATGTGTGTGCATGCTCAAGATCCCAAAAGGAGAATAGAGGAGAAGGGATTGCAGCGTGGCCATCTCCCCGGGGGGGTGATTCCTCACTTTCAGTCTCTTTGTCTCTCTCTCTCTGTCTGGCAAGTGCACACACCCTATAGCAAAAACCTCTCCAAAAAATAAAATAAATAAATAAATACATACACACACAAACAGGAAAACGTGAACTGGGCCATAGCGGATGGAATACGTGTCATGCTAGCAAACTCTTCTATACTATACTGTCTAAATGTGCTTTGTGTCGTTATATAAAAACACCGAGGGCCAGTCCATGGCCTGGTGGTTAGGGTAGAAAGATCCCAAATGGCTAACCATATGGTTTGAGTCCCAAAACTGGCAGCTTGAAAAACACTCCAGGCATGTTTCCCAAAAGGAGGGAGTAACGAAGGAGAAAGGACTGCAGCGCGACCGTGCCCGCCGTGCCCCACGGGCAGGCCTTCTCACCTCCCTGTCTCTCTCTAGCAGACGGCATGACCATTCCCCACGGGGCAGGCCTTCTCACCTCC
>NW_006203553.1:649825-658595 GCF_000334495.1 Tupaia belangeri chinensis
CTGTCTCTCTCTAGCAGACGGCATGGCCCTTCCCCCCGGGGCAGGCCTTCTCACCTCCCTGTCTCTCTCTAGCAGACGGCATGACCATTCCCCACGGGGCAGGCCTTCTCACCTTCCTGTCTCTCTCTAGCAGACGGCATGACCATTCCCCACGGGGCAGGCCTTCTCACCTTCCTCTGTCTCTCTCTAGCAGACGGCATGACCATGACCCACGGGGCAGGCCTTCTCACCTTCCTCTGTCTCTCTCTAGCAGACGGCATGACCATTTCCCACGGGGAAGGCCTTCTCACCTTCCTCTGTCTGTCTCTAGCAGACGGCATGACCGTGCCCCACGGGGCAGGCTTTCTCACTCCTCTCTCTCTCTCTCTCTCTGTCTCTCTCTAAAATCACACACAACCTTTGGAATAATTTAAACACACACACACATGCACACACACGAAATGGATTTCAATATCCACAAAAGCACCTGTGGGCTGACCCGAATGGGGAAGGCTGACACACCACCATGGAGTATCACTCAGATATTTGAAGTCACCCACCAGGAACAAAAAGAAACCCGTGGGCTAGTCAGGAACACAGGCTTCAAATCATGAGACAGCAATAACCCTTTCTCAGAAACGGAACATGGGACACATGGGACTATTTCCTCACCTAAAATAAACCTTTCGGTGACCTTCACCTTTCTTAAATTCCTAAAGAGACAATATTTTAATATCACCCTTAAGAATTTCATTCTTGATCTGGGTGGCATGTTCAACCCTAGAAGTGGGGGCTGAAGGAGACAAACGCTTTCTGTAGCAGATTCAATGTTCTGAGTAGTAAACAAAGCAAATCATCCTGCGAATTTTTTTGCAGCTCTATAATTATTTTAAAATAAGAAGTTTCTAGGGCCAGTTCCATAGCCTGGCGGTTAGGACAGTCAGTCCCACACAGCCAACCCTGTAGTTCGAGTCTCGGTCCCTGAAGCTTGAGATACACGCTGGGCGCATGTGCATGTGTGTCCGAAATCCCCAAAGGAGGGAGGGATGGAGAAGGAACTGCCGTGCCCACAACGGCGGCTGCTTTCTCTCCTCTCTCTCTTTCTCGCTCTCTCTCTCTCCTCTCATGAGCACACATGCCCGCCTGCACACACACACACAAGTTTCTGCAACTAAATTCTTCCAAGCCATATGCTGACAGACAGAGACAAATGCTGCATTGTAGGCTCAATGATATGCAACCAAACCGAAGCGTTCATCACAACTCAGAAGCGACCATCACAAAGAAAAGGAAATGCTATAAAAAAGAGAACCTCGGCAGCTCTCACGGGCAGGCACATATTTCAAAAGTTCTTCTGAAACAGGTGAAGTGACTTCCGAAGGTCACACCGCTGGTTTCAGGCCTGGACCAGAAACCAAGTCGTCGTCTTCTGTCACCCAGACTGCCAGCGAAGAATGAAGGCCCAATACAGGAATGTAAGATAGAACTTTATTTACAATTTTAAAACATAATGCTTGTTTTAAAAACAAAAACTGCCATAAATAATCATTTGTTTTATAAAAGTTTGCAAAATTATAGCACCCTGAAGAAACCTCTGTTATCCTGATACTGGCTTTCTGTTTTAAAATCCCAGGGTCCACTTTCTAAACTAACGCACACCGTGAGGAGCCACGAAACGTCGTTAAGACATGCACGCTTCTGGGAAACGCCAATCAAAAATGGCATACACTGTATGAAACCCCTTTTTATCCTTTTTATATTTTTAAAATTCTTTTATTGCTAATTTTTTTCTTTTTTCCTCTTTATACCCTACATAGATGTTCCCCAAATTCCTTTTTTTTTTCTTTTTCTTAATTCCAAGTAGTAGCATCTTCTCATGGGAGCCAAGTAACCTTCCTCCCAACTGCCCCAACAGAAGTACGTCGGCATCACCCGGTAAAGCGTCAGCCTCGGCATGAGGACGCGCTGGGCCGGGTGATTCTTCTTCGCCCTCACTGCAGGGTTCTCTGTAGCGCCCCGGTCTCCAGCCCCTATATGAAAACAGTATTCCCTAGCTAGGAAAACTTCAAGTAACCATCCTCAGTTAAAAACACTTGCGAGCCAGCCATGGCCTGGGGGTAAAAGTGGCTGGATCCCACAGGGCTAACTGTGAGGTTCAAACCCTGGACCTGGCAGCTTGAGAAATATGCCAGGCATGTAAAAGAGAGAACAGAGAAGGGAGAGAGCCTGGACTGACAGAGAGGGGACAGCAGCAGGACCGTGACCCATGGGGGAGGGGGCTTTCTCACTCGCTCTCTCACTCTCTCTTTCTCCCGCAAACACATGAGCCCTCTGGCAAACTGAAAAAAAAAAAAAAACTGTATAAAGATACAGTAGCTCACAATGAAAATAAAAATCTCCAAACGGGCCCAGTCACGGTACGCAACTGGGCATAACTAGATGATAACAGAGCCATTTGGGAAGGCCCAGGGTTGGATTCCTGGTCAACCTGAAGATGTCAAGCATGTCCACGATCTTCATGATCCTGGCTGACTGGAGCCTGGGGGAGGATCACAGCACAGCACAACTATGTTGAAGGCACTGTGTGTGTGTCTGTGTGTGTGTGCGTGTGTGTGCATGTGTGTGCATGTGTGAATGTGTGTGTGAGAGAGAGAGAGCAAGACTGAATGAAGAACAACACTTAAAAATATATATATTGGGGTCGGCAGGTGGTGTGGTGGTTAAGGTGCTGGACTCTCACGTGGCTGACTGAAGTTCAAATCCCAGACCCAGTGGCTTGAAAATCATGCTAAGCACATGTGCGTGCATGCCCAGAATCCCAAGAAGAGAACAGAGAAGAAGGGACTGCAGCATGGCGATTCCACCCCCCCATCCCAGGAGAGGATTTCTCACTTTCCCGCTCTGTCTCTCTTAGGCCAGCCATGTACCCTATAGCAAAAACAAATAAACAAACAAAAACAAAAAAATTTTAATTTAAAAATCCATCACTAGAAAACATAAGCTGAAGATAAAACTGAAAGTTAACACATGAAGCGGGAAGTCCCTTAAACTTAGTAAAGAAAGAAACAAGTGTTGGTTGCACTTCTTTCTTCCTCTGACTCCCTAACCTTTCTATGTGCTGTGTTTTGAGGAAGTCCAAGTACACTTTTCACAACAGTCCCTGCAGTTGAAGGAAATAACTTAGAAAAATTCTACCTAATTGCAAAGCAAATAAATGTGCACTCCAAACCGGGGCCTTTCTCTTTTCCGTCCTGCCTATTACGTAAACAAACGGCCAGCTGTTAGCACTTTCACTGTAGAAAATAACCTGGACTTCATTCAGAACGATAAGGCAACTGTCCGAAGTATTTTACAGAGAAGTCCTTGTAACTAGATCCACACAGCATTCTTATTTTGAGCCACATATTTTCATTCTATTCACAAGGTCAATCCCAAATAAAAACATATATATTCATAACCACCTTCAAGCAGCGTCATGAATCCCACTGCTATATCCTACACTAACTTTCTTTGGTGTTATACTTGAACACTTGCCCATTTTCACATTTTAAAAGAAGCCACGTTTGTTATTCTTTAAGTGCCCCCTTGAGGAAAACAACTATTTACAAGATTTAATGTCCTAGAATTTTAAGTTCTTACACCGAGAAATTTCAGTTCCTTCAGAGGAAGGACTGTATCTTACTCAACACATATTTCTTGCTCTGGTCGGACAGAGAGTCAATACAATCCGTGTGTTGTCATCCACCCCCGGTCTTTACGGGGACACACGCATTGCTTTCACAGTTGTGATTACCACTAGCATCCTAAAGTGAGCCCTCCTTTCCCAATCAACACCTTTCACAGCCCCTTTGCACAAGGGCACGTGGCCCACACATTTGTCACTTAAACAGCAATGTCACATTTTATCATATTGCTATGCCACAGACTACCCTAAGGAGCCAGGAGAGGCGCTTCCGGCCCAGGGCAGGGTGTCAAGGAGACCAAGCAGGCTCTCCAGAGGTTCACTTTCATGAGTCTTCTCGGAGTTATCAAAAGGACAAGGGAAACTCAGCCTAATAGGAGTTAAGCCAGGAAAAATCTGATGAAAAGAAAAGTGTATCGAAGGGAAGGGGGCATTTCTTATGATGGGAAAGGGTTCTGTCCATAATATAACCAGTTTACTGGGGACCAGCAGATGGCATTATGGCTATGTTGCTGGACTCCCACAGTCGACCGCGCTTCAGGTCCTGGACTTGGTGGCTTAAAACTTACGCCAGGCATGTGTGCCTGTGTGTCCAAAATCTCGAGAGAATGGAGGAGAAAGGATTGTGGCATAGCCATCCTCCTTGGGGCATGATTTCTCACTTTCTGTCTGTCTCTCCAGCAAGTGCATACACCCTGCAGGGAAAAAACTCTCAAAAAAAAAAATAGTAGCAAATTTGATTATACATTTTCTTGATGTATTATAAATTGTACCTCGAAGGGAAGGGGGCATTTCTTATGATGGGAAAGGGTTCTGTCCATAATATAACCAGTTTACTGGGGACCAGCAGATGGCATTATGGCTATGTTGCTGGACTCCCACAATCGACCGCGCTTCAGGTCCTGGACTTGGTGGCTTAAAACTTACGCCAGGCATGTGTGCCTGTGTGTCCAAAATCTCGAGAGAATGGAGGAGAAAGGATTGTGGCATAGCCATCCTCCTTGGGGCATGATTTCTCACTTTCTGTCTGTCTCTCCAGCAAGTGCATACACCCTGCAGGGAAAAAACTCTCAAAAAAAAAATAGTAGCAAATTTGATTATATCATTTTCTTGATGTATTATAAATTGTACCTAGTTTTTGTGTTAAGATAGTATAAACATCGGGACAGCCCTGACGCTGACTGGTTAAAGGAGCCACATCCCACGTAGCCTACCATGGTTTGAATTCCGGCCCTGGCTGCTTGAAAAACATGCCAGATACGTGTACATGCATGTCCAAAACCGGAATCCTGGCAAGATCATGCCCCAGAGTGTGTTCTCTCTCTCGCTCTGTCTCTCTCTGGCAAGTGCACACACCCTCCAGCAGTATTAAAAAAACATAAATACGAAAACAATCGAATACTTTTAAATTGTCCAAATCAATTTCTCAGGTTCCCTCACTCTTAAAAGATGTGATTCAAGCAGTGTCCCACATATGATCTCTCAATAGACAAATACTGTACGATTTAGCTTTCATTGGGCCCAGGCTGGACTCATTCGAAGGTTCTGGGGAATTTGTTCTAGAGACACCAAGTAGACCAGATTACCCAGGAAGCAACCCAATGGACCACTGTCTCAAACAAGTGCATTACTCCAGGGCTCCAGAATAGTCTAAGTATCAAAGAGGGGGAAAAGCCACAAGGCTATATAGGCCATCCATACACTGGGGCTTATGGATATTCTAAGAAAAAGCTTTCGGTTTCTTAGAGCCTACATCTCTTAGAGGATTCTATAATGTTCTGGGGGTTGTTTGTCTGTTTGTTTGTTTTTTAATTGCCAGAGGATACATACACTTGCCAGAGAGAGAGGGAGAAAGCACCCCCGGTTAGGCACGGTCACACTGCAATCCCTTTTCCCAACTTCTCCACCCTATCAGGATTTTAAACGTGTACGTGTAAGCACACACCCACACCCAGTATAGTTCTCAAGCTATCAGGGCGAGTGTAGAACTGCGGTCAGCCTTACAGAAGCCAGCTCCCTTAACCACTAGGCATCAGGCTGGCACATAATAAACCAGATTTTTAACAAAAAATATAGGGACCAGCAGATGGTGTGATGGTTATATCGCTGAACTCCCACATGGCTGACCACGGTTCGAGTCCCAGACCCAGAGGCTTGAAACTCAACGCCAGGTGCGTGTGCATGCACGCCCAAAATCCCAAGAGAAGAATGGAGGAGAAGTGATTGTGGCATGGTCACTTTGGGGGGTGATTTCTCACTTTCTATCTCTCTGTCTCTCAGGTGTTTGAATGTGCCCTATAGCAAAAATCTCTCCAAAATAAATAAATATAAAGTCAAATTTGGTGAGGTATAAAGTGCTTTTTGTAACTGTCTTGCTATCTTGCAACTAGTTTTGTACACGCTTTAAGTATAAATGCTTTCCTTTTTACTTAAAAGTTTGGAAGTCAAACCATCTTCTAAAAGATTACTTTCTCATATATTACAAACACACTCAAATCCTTTTCCAGCATCTAAAAAATGGGAACTGGTATGTGTGTGAGTTCCCATTATATACTTCATTCCACAGTGATTCACTATGAGCAAGCTTTCAAACTCATTGTTTTAGAATGCCAGTCTTTAAAAAAATACTTTTTCAAGTCTAAGTCTATGCATCATAATTACTACCTCGGAAGTGAAAAACAATAGAGGTTTTATACCAGACTCTCCTGGTTATTTTTCACAAAGTTACTTTTGTCAGACTCAGTTTCAAAAAAAAAAAAAAAAAAAAAACAACCTTACTGTAAATCAGCTGTTGGAAATTATATTGTATTTCTTCGTTGACACAATGTTACCAATGACCATAAAAATCCTGCAAGTCGCACTAAATCAATAAAGTAATGACGTGTGGGTGGTACACACTGACTCCTCAAACTTCTCTTTCATTCCCGGAAAATGTTTGAGTGCATGTTTTAAACATCCTGTATTGCAAAAATTCAGTCAGCTGATTTTGGAAGAACATTCCGCTAGGAAACGAGGTGACTCAGTGTGCTCTTACTAAAGCTTCTTAACTGCTCCCTGGGCCTCCAGGCCCCTTTCTTGAATTTATCCTCCCAGTTTTCCTAATCAGAAATCTGATTAAGTCCCACACCTTCTTAAAAACCCTCACTGCCCAAACACTTGCCTCAGGGTAAAGTCCAACCGCCCTGGTTCCCAGGGAAGGCGCCCAGCCAGTCCTATCAGCCTGGCTTAGTCTGATCTTCCATCCTTCCCTTTCACATGGCTGAGATCACGGACAACCGTGGGCATCTCCAGTCGTGTCCCCCCCACCCCCGTATTCTTCCAAAACGTGATCTTTTGTTTAGAATGCATTCCTACCCTCTCACTTGAGAAATGCCAGAATTAGCTCAGTTCGAATGTCACTTTCTCTATAAAACCTTCCCCATCATCCCTCAGGTACACCTGGCACATCTGGTCGCGGTGGCGTTGACAGCTGGATAAGCCCTGGCTAAATGGGGCAGCACACTCAGGGTTGCTGAAGGGAGGGGCTGGCTGGGAACCTGTGGGAGCCACTGTTAAGGACCAAAAGGGGAGACCAGGAGATAGCGGAATAGTTATGTCGCTGGACTCACACGCAGTTGACCGCGGTTCAAGTCCAGGACCCAGTGGCTTAAAATTCAAACCAGGCATGAATCATTCCACGCGTCCCCAAAATCCCGAGAGGAGAAGACAAGAGAAGGCACTGCTGCATGGCCATCCCCCTTGGGGGTGATGTCTTGCTTCTGGTCTCTCTCTTGTCTTTCCAACGAGTGCACACACCTATAGCAAGAATCTCTCCCTAAAACAAGACCAAAAGGATATTCCATGCAGATGCGGTTATGTAATAATCATACTTAATATTACAGAATCACGGATTACTGAAATTCCAGATGTACCCTCTGCCTCACCTTAAATGGCGGTAAAAGTTAACCACCTAGAATACCACGGGAATTGTCAACCAGCAAAGATGTGGCAACTTCCCATTATAAAAATAAAAATCAGTATAGGGAACTTCGAAATTCCAGCACCGGGCAGATTTACTTAAAAAGCACAAGCCAAAGGTAAGAAACTCTGTCAACAGTTTCTCAAGGACAGCACTCCTGCGCTGAAATCTCCCACCACCATCTTCCCACCAAGACTTAGTAAAAACCCCCATTCTTCATCAGACTCCGGCGCTGACAGAGAAACTACAACCGTGCAAACGATAAATTGATGACAAAAACCAAAATAAAGCAGCTGTTTCCACAAAGAACCTGGATTGTTCGCAACTTGTTTCCAGCACGTTTTAGGCGTCTCCAAATATAAGGAACTTACATATTAAAGAGATGTTTCTCAATTCAAAAACCATTTCACATAAATGATTTAAATTCTTAACAATAATCCTGTGAGTGAAACAGCAAGGATTATCTGTCCGGATTTAAGACAATACGAACCCAGTAAAGGCATGGATAAAATAATGACCGTAGAAATGTAGCACTTTGTTTCCAAAACAGTGTTCTTACTACCACAAGGAAAACGGCCCAAGCGCAACGAGCACGCCCCCCCACAATTCCATCACTGAACTGAGCTGGGAGGACCTGCTCCGCTACGAGGACCGTCCAAATCGCAAAGGATGACCACCCGGAGCGAAAGTTCCATCTGTCAGTCTCTCTGCAGGTGACACGAGCTCTGCGAGCGGAGCAAGCCCGTTTTCTCCCGGCGTGTAACCCACGCACACGCCACCGGGCGCACCCCGCCTGGGGCTTTTGGCGGCGACCCGCGGCGGTGCGAGTCGGGGGGGGGCTGTCCCGCAGGACACCGGGGAAACGCAGTGGGCCAGGAGCCGGGGCCACCAGGAGCCGAGCCCGGGATTTGAGCACGGTCCACGCACGCCGGCGCGGCTCCGCCTCCCGCTCGGTCCAGTGCCCAGGCCTGGGCACCGCGGGTTCCCTCCGAACGTCCGAGCCCCGTGAAACAGCAAACCGAAGGACCCCGGGGGTGGACACCCACCTGGTCGCGCCCCACCGAGGGCTGGGCCCACCAGGCCGAACAGTAGCACCCACTGGAAGCGGAGGGTCCCCGAGGGCGAGCCCGCGCCCGACCCCATCTCGGCAG
>NW_006203553.1:658852-676102 GCF_000334495.1 Tupaia belangeri chinensis
CGGGGGGGGGGTGGCGGGGGCGCTGGGCGGCGCTCCCATTGGCTGCCGGGCGGCAAGGAGCCGGGCGACGCGCAGAGGCCTGGACAGGCAGGGCTCCCGGGCGCCGTGCTGGCCTCGGGGTGGGGTTGGGGCCGGGTTTCCAGCCGTGGGCCCGGGAAGATGGTGCTGGGCGGCTGCCCGGTGAGTTACTTGCTTCTGTGCGGCCAGGCGGCCCTGCTGCTCGGGAATCTCCTGCTACTGCATTGTGTCTCCCCGAGCCGCACAACGCTACCACCGAGCCCGAGCTCACATCCGCCGCCATCGCGCACCTGGAAGGCCCCGCGGCGGCGCTGAACTGGAACTACAGCGACCCCCACTCTCCGGTCATTCTTTGCTCTTACCTGTAAGCTACCCCGACGTCCAGACGGGCGGGGATGGAGGTTGGGCCAGGGATATATGGGTGTTCTGGGAAGGCGGGCTGGGGGAGGTGCCCGTTTTTCAAACTTACTCCACCTGAGGACCTAGAAGTCATGACAGGTGTGTCTCTACTGCCCCGTGCAAGGAAAAACCTTGTGTATCGGAGGCAGATCCTACGGGATGCCTACAAGAAGAGAGCCAGGAGTGATCTCCCATAGCCTCTGGAAGGTGCTAGGTTGTGCCTTGTCTTGCATTCTTCAGCCAAAGGAGCATGCACCGCGGGAGGCACAAAGGAGTAACTGACTTGCCCCTGCCTACGAGGCACAATTTTTTTAAAACAATATCTTCACCGTGAGGGAACCAAGCCATTTGTTGACATCTCTCTTTAATCAAGTCAGGAAAGGTATTTGGGAAATGCAGAGAACTGAAAATGCTTTGACTTGAATTTCACCCCCATAGCCTTGTGCTGTTTGCCCAGGTAAGAGACGAACCCATAGTAGAAGTAGAACCCATGCAGAAAAGGACCAGAAACAACACAAGGGGTCATTTGGGTGGCTGTCGATTTGGCCTGCAGTGCTCCAAACCAATTGACCCTACTTCTCGGCTTAGGAAAGGGTCTACAGAGTGAGATTAAACCCCCAAGGCTTGGGGAATAAATGCCCCTCCCCGGTGGGATCATGCACATGTCAACAGCAATTTGCAAAGACCCTGTGATGGTGACACGTGTGACTTCCTGCTGGCTTACAGACCTGATGAATTTATAGAATGTGAAGAACCAGTGGATCACGTTGGAAATGCCACCGCCTCCCAGGAGCTTGGTTATGGCTGTCTCAAGGTGGGTTTTGGTCTTGTGCTTTGTGGTGTGTCTTGTTGCTGTCAGGCTCTTATTCAATGTGTGCTTTTTGTATGATAGAATGGCTTTATTCTAGTATGATGTCACATGCTGTCTATTGACAGATTGATACCCTGTGGCACCAGGACACACCACAGATCGTCTGCCATTAAGCCCCTCGCTTATCAACCAGTTTGCTTGATTGCCAAGTCCTAGGAACCAAACTCAGTTGTTCAATGAGGAGTACCTGTATCCTCCTGAGTCAGATGATATTTTGAGTTCTTTCCTAATTCTGGCATTGACGCTGGATAAAAAACAGACCACTTATACATTTTGACGATTTTATTTTTAAGAGAGATTTTTGCTACAGGGTGCGTGTGCTCGTCAGAGAGACAGAAAGCAAGATATCACCCCCAGGAGGCGTGGCCATGCTGCGGTTCCTTCTCCATTCTCCTCCCAGGATCTTGGGCATGCACGCACACGCACTCGGCGTGATTTTGAAGTCACTGGATCTGGGACTTGAACTGTGGTCATGTCCCAGATTCATGTGGGAATCTACCAACGTAACCACTATGCCATCAGCTGGTCCCACGTACTGACTTTTAAAATAATCATTTCCAAATGTTCGGTTACATGTGCTTTTTCCTATAACTTTGATCGTTTTCACGCTAAAGTGCACACATATGAGAGCAAGGAGAGAAAAGAGAGTGAGAAGGAGAGAGCTAAGCACCCAGATGGGTCTAGTCCTGCTGCAGTCCCCTCTCCCCAGCCCTCCAGCCCTCAGATCTTGGACTCCCAGGTGTGCCCTGCCTGTTTGAAGCTGACCAGGCCAGGGATTCAAACCATGGTCACCATGTGGGGTCAGTCTTCTCTTGGATAATGCATCACCGCTGTGTCCCAGAGCTGGCCCCAAATGTTACATAATTAAAGCCTGATCAGTCTCTTCTAAATAGCATCGAATGAAATTGATTATGTGTTTCTCACTATTTTTGACTGGCTTCAATAATAGTGAAAGAGAAGAGAACATTTCAAACAGCAAACACTAGGATGGGGTCACGCAAAACTGCTTGAAGTACGTGAGTGAACTTGCTCCCGAGGCTCCCGGCCTTGATAGAGCAACTGTAGCCCCAAGACAGCGTCCTCTATGGACTGTAAACACACGTCTGCATGACTCTGGGGAGTTTATGTCCGGTTTTGTTTGTCACCGTCGCCTTTGGTCCTGGCTGTTCTCTGGCAGTTCGGTGGCCAGGCCTACAGCGATGTGGAACACACAGCCGTGCAGTGCCGGGCCCTAGAGGGGATCGAGTGTGCCAGTCCCAGGACCTTCCTCCGCGAGAACAAGCCTTGTATAAAGTAAGTGTGACGTCAACTGGGTCGCTGGCCCTTGGTGGAGGTGGGGCCCTTCTGTCACTTTGGGAGGTGAGTCCGAAATGCTAATGAGGGAGCATCATTACTCGTGTGCGTGACCCACGGGGCAGGGCATGGCCGAGACACACCGGCCTTGAGACCAGAAGACATCCGTCCTCAGTGTCTCACTAACTTAGCTAAGTACCTGTGGACACTCGGAGTCTGTCCCCTCAGCCACCAAATGAAGAGTGGAAACAAGCGTAGCAAAACCCCAATGGTAGGCATAAATCCAGCGGAAATGGCCCTGGTGTTTCAGGAATCAAGGTTTTATTATATAAAGTGTGGGCTCTTCACTCTGAAAATTGGTTTATCTTAAAGAGTTAGGGTCATCTCTGTGAATTCTACCTGAAGGCCCCAAGTTTAGTTGCACCCTTGCTAGTGGGGAAGTCTGTGGCCGTGTTTAGTGATGACATTAGAGCAACTGCGCTGTCAGCCGTGTGTAAGGACAGGAGCCTTGTAAGATGTCTTCACTTTCAGCAGCCACAAAACAGCAGGAGAGGCGTGTGGAGATCAGGTGTTTGTCTAAGCAGAGATGGTGCTTCCCTAGGGGACCACGCTGGAGGGCGCCGCAGGGCCTCAGGAGGGGAGCCTGTGGGAGCCCACACCCCACTCCCCCCACGATGCCTGCTGTGCAGATTTGCTTTCCAAGTTCTTGTCCAAGTCTGCAAAAGTCAATATTTGTTCTCAGAGGCTCTTCCAGATCCCGGACCAAGTAGAGATTTTGGGGGTGAGGCAGGTAGGGGACAAGACGGTGTATTATAATTTTGTTGCTGTATATTATAATGTTTAACATTTAATTTTTCTAGTTGAGGAGCAACTACCCCTCCCAAGGCTAGAGACAGCAAAGGGCCCAGCCAGGAGCATGCCATTGGTATGCAGACTAACTGGTCCAGAGCCCCACCCCGTCCCTGGCCTGCCCACCCCAGGAGACTGTTCCGCTGCCCTCCTTATCCTAGGACCTAATGCCAGGCAGCGAGGGGCCACCCTTTAGTTTAGAGCCTGGCAGACTTGCCTGGACTCAGCTGTCCTGATGCTGCACTGCCTTATCAAAGGAACCAAAAAAGGCAGTGACCTCCCCTCCCCTCAGTCCTTTCCTCTGGCCACTCCACATGGTGGGCAGGTCGCCTGTCTCTAGGACCTAGGAATATAAGCTTGGTTTTCCTGAGCCTCTCCTGTGTCTCCTGCTGCTGCCCAGCCTGACTGACCACGTCATGAAAGAATACAGAACAGAGTAACAGGCCTCCGAGGGGCAGCCACAGCATCCCTGCCCTGATGAAGTATTTTAATGTCGGTGGTGAGGCCTCTTCCTTCCCATTCCTTTTGTCCAGGTACACCGGACACTACTTCATAACGACTCTACTCTACTCCTTCTTCCTGGGCTGTTTTGGAGTGGATCGATTCTGTTTGGGCCACACGGGCACCGCAGTCGGGAAGCTCTTGACTCTCGGAGGCCTTGGGATTTGGTGGTTTGTTGACCTGATTTTGCTTATTACCGGCGGGCTGATGCCAAGCGACGGCAGCAACTGGTGCACTGTTTACTAGAAAGGGTGTCATGTGGCCAAGGGGCCTCCGAACGCGCCGTCTTCCGAATTCATCGCCACAGACTCAGAACGCATCTGTGATCGCAGACCGGACCTCTGCTCTCCCTCGTGGGAAGAATGAGTGTGGTTAAGAAAGCTTCTTTGGGCTTTGGATTTTTCAACCCAAATTTTACCTCACAGAATAGAAATGACATGCACACCGTGTGTGGGACCGGGTTTGTACCTTCCCTTGCGTGTGCTGTGTAGAGGAGAGAGACTGACAGGGAAGCCACGGCAGGGTCTCCGTGTTTTTTTTTTTTTTGGAGAGGTTTTTGCTATAGGGCGTGTGCACTCGCCAGACAGAGAGACAGAGGCAGAAAGTGAGAAATCACCCCCCAGGGGGGATGGCCACACCGCAATCCCTTCTCCTCCAGTCTTCTCTCGGGATCTTAGGGACTCATGCACACGCGCCCGGCGTGAGTTTTAAGCCACCGGGTCCAGGACTCGAACCGTGGTCGACTACGTGGGAGTCCAGCGACATAGCCATTACACTAACTGCTGGTCCCAGGGTCTCCTCCTTCTGAATTCTTCATTGTGGGAGCTTCGGTCCTTCAGAGCAACCAGGCCCAGCAGGACGAGCAAAGTGAATGTTCTTATCTGCGCCTTTTGGGAGCCTGAGTCTTCATGCAGAGGAGTCTGAGGCTGAGCCGGTGAAAATATTCAGCCGAAGTAGGAGTGGCCGTGGATTTTTAATACACACTGAATTTCAAACTTTCCGGATTTAAATTGCAGAGTAAATTTTGCCAGCCCGACTGCTGTATGACTATTTTCCGTAAGGAGGAGGAAACTCAAGACTACATTTGTTTAGCTAGAAGACAGGCGTGCAACACAAGATCCTATTACAAGCCCCACGGTGTCACCATCACGATGCTCCCGACAGGAGACGCAGTTCAGCTCTTCCTCCCAACTCTGCACAGCCCCGTATCAGACATCGGAGTTCAGCTGCTCCTCTTGACAGACTATCCTGTCTAAACACTGGCATCTACCTGCTTAAAGGGCCCTTATTGTGGCTGTTTAAAAACAGGTTTCATGTAAGAAAGCGTAAAACTCTTCTTCAGGACGAGGTAGGATAAAGTACCCTCATCGTGTACCGAGAAAAGCGTGTTCCTACTTACCCGCTGCTGGCTACCAGGGTGGGAGGAGGCCGAGGTTTATGACTGAGAGCTGTCACTGTGGGCTTCAACAATATACCCAGACTTTTGCATTCCCAGACCACTGGGAATAAAAGGCAATGTTCCACATGATAAGTGGCTTTAAAAACTCGGTTCCCATCCTTTGCACTCTTGAGCTGAAAAGAGCTTTGAACCGTCAACTAAAAGGCAGACGGCGGACCAGTCAGCAGAAGAGCCTGCTGTTCAGAAAACCCACATCCTAGAGACCGTCAGTCCAGGACTCCTTAACGTTCACTCTCAGAATAGTTGATTTAAGGACCAGAGAGCACAGCTAAGATAACGTCCCTGGGTAACTTCCCTATCATTTCATAGCAGCTTTCCTGCAGCTTCTGCTTCGTCATTCCCTGCTTAATATGATCGCTGTTCTTATGTTATTAAAGATGGGAACTGTGTGAAAACTAGATTTTGTCTCAAGGGTTCTGTACCACACTGATCTTAAGCTTGCTTATAACATTATCATTGGCAGACTCTCCAGAAAAATGCACATACACATAAAATTGTGCCTAGAATGTAAGGATGTCCAAGGATGTATGTGTGTGTGTGTGTGTGTGTATATATTATGTGTGTGTGTATATATATATATATACATATATGTGCAGAGAGAGAGAGAGATACCTATAAACCTCCTAAGGGAAGTCTGGAAAACAGAAACTAAAATTAAAATCTTCCAAAATAAGAACTATTTTAAGCCACAAACCCTGCTTCATATCTCTCTCTCACTCACACACACACACACACTCAAAATCCCTAAGGATATTTACAAACCCCATCCAAAGGGTTTTCTTCTTGAAAAAGGACTTAGGCAGCTCCAGGGCTTGAAATCCCTAACGTGGCCTGGAACAGCTTGGTGAGAAGAGCTGCCCGGTGAAAATGCAAGCGCCTGTGGATCCCTGAAGAAGCTGCTGCACGGAAGGAGCCCTTCTGGCGGCCAGAGCGCCTGGACCAACTATTTGTACACGAGGATGATGACCAGAGCGTCACTCCTACGCCCGCGTGACAGTCGCCCATTTGACTTCGACCTGATGCCCATCCTGGAGATCCACCCCCCCGGGGAAATGTGATACACCCTGAAAAACTGTTGAAAATTGCTCACCTTCGCACTCGGGGTCCAGGCTGTTTCTCAATACTTAGTAGGCAGTTCTACATATTTTTGTATGTGGGTTATATGTGGTGTCTATAAAGAAGGTTTAAAATACTAACGTGCCCCGTCAGGCAAGGTTAAAATTAGAAATTGTGCCTATATTTTAGTTGTGTCCTACCTTTAACCAAAACTGTCAGGTCCCCAGACTTCCCGGCACCATGCCCTTCATCTGCTTGGCACAGTAAGGCTTTTCAGCAGCGGTGCGGCGCCCCAACCCAGAGACCTTGAGCATGTGTACTTGAAGCATCCGTTTCTTTCTAAGCACTCATCGCCGTTGGCACATCTTCCTCACACACCAGTACTATCACGGTGGTTTTGTCAATCTCTCTTTAAAGCAGGATACTCAATTGATGATTTCGGGCGTGACCGTCAGGAGCAGAGTTTGGCTTCCCCGAAGAACGGCGATGAAGAGGGAGTCGTTGTCTTTAACGGCCTCGATAACGTCCGCCGTCGTGGTCACGGGCTGCCCGTTTATGCTGACGATTACATCGTGGTCTCTCAAGCCGGAGCTGGGACGGGGAGAAAAGGACTGTGACTGCCGACGCAGTTTACCCCATCGAGGGTGCAGCGGTCCCCTCTTAGGTCACTGCTGATCTGCTGCCACTAAACGTGCGAACCAAGAAACCAGAGCGGCTGAGCTCCTCCAGAGATGAGCGCTGTTCTGAGACACGGTGCGAAAGCTCCTGGAGGACAGCACCCCTGGCTCCTTACCAAAGGAGTGCCTGGCCTAACCCCGTGTAGGAAGTGCACTGTGCTCTGTTGGATTGGTTCGGAATAGAGTTTTTGCATTTCTCTCTATCTCTGATCTTTACTGGCGTGAGGCACACTGCCGTCTCACCAACAACAGTGAAAAACCCGAGCAACACGTTTTCCCCCGTCACCCTCCTGCCGTCGGTGACTGGGGCTCCACGCCCGGCAGCCCGTCTTCACCACAATGTACCAGCTGCAGAGGGCGCCGAGCTGTGACACGAATCCTGCTTCCAGGACACCAAAAGCCACTCGGCTTCCCACGTCTAGATATGTGAAGAGCCGGTCCTCGGCTCTGCTTGCCCAGGGCTGCGATTATAGCCAGTCTCCCAGTATGTTCCACGTAGGGTACATATTCTATTAGGGCGTCGGAAAAGTCATGACATGATTTTTCTTTTTAAGAATTAGTTCCTTTGTTTATCATTGTTGTTATTTTTAATTTGACTATAGCAAGACACAGAGAGAGAGAGAGAGACTGAGAGAGCAAGCTGCCAGGTCCAGGGCTCAAGCCGTGGTCAGCCATGTGGGAGTCCAGCTCTAACCAGCACACCACTTGCTGGCCCCATGATATTATTTTCTGTTTTCCTTTTTTTCTTCTCTCTCTCTCTCTCTCTCTCTCTCTCTTTTGAGAGGTTTTTGCTGTGGGGCGTGTGCGCTCGCCAGAAAGACAGACAGCAAGAAGGGGGGGAGGGGGGAGCAGCACGGCAGACAATGGACATGCCACAATCCCTTCTCCATTCTCCTCTCAGGATTTCGGGCATGCACACACATGCACCTGGCGTGAATTTTAAGTCACTGAGACTGGGACTTGAACCACAGCCAACTACATGGGAGTCCAGCGACATAACCATTACACTGGTCCCTTTATGTTTTTCTATGCAAAAATGTGTCACAACTTTTCCGATGACCCAGCAGAAACAAAAAACAACTCCAGGTACAAAACAGCGATCCGTAATACTGCCCTGCCAATGATCTGTCTTAAAGGTGAAAATGGAAGAGCAATACCTCATCTAAAGACTCCAAGAATAAACCTATTCTCTTAAATTACCGAGACACGGATGTTTTTTGTTATTAGCAACAAAGTGCACTAGACACCACTTAAGAAAAATGGGGAAACACTATAGTGGAATTTGCCAAGATATGAGGAGTTTTAAAAAGGAACTGAAAAGCAAGAAGGCATGACAAGCCGCTCGAGGAGAGGGCTGAACTCAGAAAAAGCCCTCCGCACAGGGCACTTTGGGAGGGTGGCTTGGGACAGTATGCACAGAGAACTCGATCCCTAAAGTTCTGTGAGCAGGAAAGAAAACCTGCACGGTTCCACGGAGGGCCTGCTCTGCACCAGGTCCCAGGAGCTAAGGTCAGATGGGGAGACCGCCTTTCCCAGGTCAGACCAAACATGGGGTTGGATCCTCGGTCCTTTAGACTCGAACACCCAGCTTCTGGGTGCTAAGTCACTCTGCCTCTTAGAAGAAAAGCTGCCACAAAAACAGGGTAACAGAGGGGTTAAACTCTGGCTTGCTGTGTAACTACAAGTTAATTAACCTCTCTGGACCACTGCTGCCTCCTCTGTAAAGCTACCTGTAATGTAAGGCGGTTGCGAGTTCAAACACACAGTTTACATGGTGCTTGACCCAGAGCGCACGCTTCATAAGTGCCCGCTTACTAGGGATGAGTGGGTGAGCCAGGAAGAATGGATTTCCACTCACTGGTGACTTCCAGCAGCTCATTCTCCCGGCCACCTGGGAAGCTTGTTAAACACGCAGGTTCTGATTCGGTGGATTGAAGTAAGCGTGTGTGTGTGTGTGTGTGCGTGCGTGTGCGTGTGCATGCGGGGGGTGGTTGTGGCTGTGATTCTAACAAGCCTCGACTGATGATGCGGGGGGTGGGGATGGCTGTGATTCTAACAAGCCTCGACTGATGCTAACACTACAGGTCTACAGACCACAATCTGAGCAGAAGGCCTTGGCTGAAATAGCTTTGGCCTTGAACCAGAAGTTAAAAATAAGGGGGGGGGGGGGGGGGAAAGAGGAACCAGGGAAGTCTAGAAAAGCCTATGACCAGCCAGATTCAGTAACACGAGACCTAACACTTAGCTATGCTGAACAGTTAGTACCTGATGTTTCATATCCTGCAGTAAAAATGTTGCCAAAATCTGAACAGATTACTGAGCTCTTGAAAAACAGTGAGCGAGGTAATGAAGTACAGAGAGACCCAGGAGAATGGTATTTGTAGGACGAACCACTCTTTTTAGGACGAACCCCTCTTTCCTTAATTAGTATTACATATTTCAAAACAGCCTGAAATGAGCTGCAGAAACTTTTCAGGGCTGCCCCAGCCCTCGCCTTACCACACAAAGTGCTGGCCTCTGACGTTACCATCCTGAGTTCACAAAGCATCTTACGATATCAAAAACACAGGCTAGCCTCATAGCCTAGTGGTCAGGGAAGCCAGACCCCACATGGCTGACCAGGGTTCAAATCCCAGCCCCAGTGCCTTGAAAAACACTGGCCACGTGTGCATGCGTGCCCCAAATCGCAACAAAGTGGAGAAATGAAGGAGAAGGGGTTGGAAGGGTGCTTTTTCCTGCATACCCTCTAGCAATTAAAAAGACATGATTAAACTAAAATACGTATTAAAACTGTTAGTAATCTGGATTCTTCCCTTAGTAATGATTATGTAGTGGTTAAGTAATTAACTAGTTATTAGTAACCTAATAACTTATTAAGTAATAAGTACGACTATCCAAAGAGTAAATGTGTGAATTTAGCAAGATTAAATTGATGCTATTAATCATCTCATGAATTCTGAGATTACAGAGAACCGACCTCCTCCCCTCACCCCCAAATATCGACCTTCACAGGGACTCGTCTAAAGCAGCCCTGTCCAACCAAAAGGGAACGCAAGCCACAGGCGCAATTTTAAGTTTTCTAGTGGCCACATTTAAAAGAAAACATTTAAGATGAAATTAATATAACATACTATCTTATTTAACTCAATATATATTATCTTTTTTTCTTTTTTAAAGAGAGAATTTTTGCTATAGGGCCCATGCGCTTGCCGGAGAGACAGAGTCCGAGAGACAGAAAGCAAGAAATCATCGCCCAGGGGAGACGGCCACGCCACAATCCCTTCTCCTCCATTCTCCTCGCAGGATTTTAGGCATGCACACACATACATGCACACCTGGTGTGAGTTTTAAGTAGCTGAGTCCAGGACTCTAACCATAGTCGACTACATGGGAGTCCAGCAACATAACCATTACGCCATCTGGTGGTCCCCAAAATATGATCTTTGAATATGTAGTAAGTATTCTTTAAATTAATAGGTATTTTTGCCAACACGCTACCATAGAGAACCGCACCGTAAGCGATGCGATGGTTAAAGCTGTGTTTGACGCGACAATGTCCTACATGGTTTGTGAGTTTTACATTTAAATCCATTTAAATTCCATTCCTTGGTCCCACTGGCCATATCCCGGTGTCCCAGACTCACCACATGTCCAGGCCCCACGCGCGCCCACGCGGGCACACGCTGGGAAGAGCAGAGGCGGACGGCAGAGCACCCCACTTCTCTTACCCACGCACGCCCACACGGGAAGAGCAGAGGTGGGCAGCAGAGCACCCCACTTCTCTTACCTCTCAGCAGCTGTTCCTTGAATCACTTCATACACAAAAACCCCCGAACTCACATCAGGGAAATCCGGGTCTTGCCTTTTCATTTCACGCAGAAGGCTGAGGGAAGCGAGAAGGCGAGGGAACCGTGGATTACTCTCCAGGGCCCTGCTAAAAGCCGGGCACTCTTGGCGGGAACCCGTTCCAGGCTGACGGCAGGGAGGCGTCCTGCAAGCCAGTCACCATCGTTCTCCCTGCACACGGTCTGGTCCCTCCAGGCCGGGGTCTAGAACCATCGAAGATACAGCCACAGCGGAAGCCCTGTGCACTGTCAGAGCTAGAGCTGGGGCAGGCGCAGGGGCACGCACCCTGTGACTCTGGGGCCTGTGGTCAGGGGAGTACCCAGCCGTAGGCCAGCTGCTTGGGCCTCTCTGTGAATTCCCCACGATGGCTCTGCCTCTGAGCAGAGCCCGGACGTAGCCAACCCATGCTTACTTCAGCCAACCCATGCTTACTTCATGGTGAGCGGCAGCATCCGCAGACCCAGGTACTTCTTCTGCGAGAGAGCCTTCCCTGCAGAGGAGGGTACCCCGTATTACTGACAACAGAACCTCTTTCCTCTGGGCAGAGCTTAAAAGACGCGAGTCCGTTCCCAATCTCTGCCATCACAGCTGCCCTCAGGCTGCCCACCAGGATATCTGCACTTTAGCGGCCTTTGTCCTTAGGGCACATGCCCACCCCACCCCCACCGCCAGCCCATGGGCCTCATTTCCACACTGATCCACCCAAGTCCTTCTGGTGCATCGCATGCTTGCTTCTGGGCCTGGCCCCAGTACCCCTGCCCAAACCACCATGGCGGAGCAGAGAGCCAGCCACGCGGCACTCCACGACTCAAACGCTGTCTCCACCAAAGACTGAGCTTCGAGAAATCCCAACACCCTTCTTTACCTTTTAGCTGGCGCTCGTGGTAGTCGGCCAAGAACTGCCTGATTCGATCAGAGGGGATGGCAAAGGAGATGCCCGCGGTCACCTTCAGGGTGTTTATGCCGATCACATCACCATCCTGGCAGGGAAGAGGACGCATTGGTCACGAAGTTTTGCAAACCCAGCAGTGAGAACCGGAGCGAGCAGAGGAGGGAGGGGCGAGGGGAAATCCCTACTTCTTTAATGGGGAGCCATGGCGGTTTCTTTATTGAGGAAGGGGAGCGGAGGGGAGCTGCACACATGCACACACACATGCACACATGCACATGCATACATGCACACACACGCACACACACGCATGAAAGTTACCCCCTCCTCAAGGGCAAAGGTGTCAACTGCTGAGTATTGTTTTTATATTGAGCTCATTTGTTCCTTCATAAGTTACACATTTTAAAAGTGAGCCACAATTTAGATTCGGACCCAGATAAGAAGACAAAGAGTATTTGCCTTTGCATTCATCAAATCGAACTAAAATTAAATGGAAAAGGCAGAAAAAGAAATCCTTTCAGTGAAACTATTCAGACAAATTGGGAGCCCAGCCCTGTCACTGAAGATGAGAAGGAGAAGGACGTTTCCTGCTTCTGTCATGATAAAGATGGCAAGGGGTTTCTGACTGCATGACAGTACAGGCTGCAGTCCTGCAGGTGTGGAGCGTGGCCTGAAATGGCAGTGTCATCCCCGCTGCAGTGAAGCCGCCGTCTCACGGGAAGGCAGGCACAGCTACCTGGTGCAAGTTACGGGCAAGGCACTCCTCACTCCACCACCCTCCGTCTCCTCTTAAGGCGGACGTAGTATTGCAAGAGGGACAGAAGGAAACCAGCTCCGAGGACCTCGGAAAGCATGGTCACAGGCCGTGTGGCCAACAGCTTTGCACCTTATGTTTTCACACACACACACACACACACACACATTTTTTTTTCTTTTTGTCATAGGGTATATCACTCACCAAGAGAGACAGAGAGAGGGAAAGTGAGAAATCACTCCCTGGGGGGTGGCCATGCAGTAGCCCCTTTTCTTCCATTCTCTTCTCAGGATTTTGGGCACGCACACACATGTGCCCGGTGTAAATCTCAAGCCTTCAGGTCTGGGACTTGAACCATAGTTGGCATGTGCTTTCACGTATATTTGACCAACTAGAAACTCGGGTATCTCCACTAGAGACACAGATTAACACACGACGCAATGGATTCTGGTGCGGGCGTTTCTATCATCTAAAAGCAAGTCCAGACTAAAAAACCCAGACAGGCCACTTTGTCTAACTGGCATCTCTAGGTGCGGGACAGTTCTTCCTATTCTCCAGGAGGGGCTCTTCAAGGATCCCCCTTACACTGCACAGCTGGTCTCCCTGGCAAAAACCTGGGCTTCACATCCAAGGCTTTGGGAAGTAGCCAGCAAAAACAGAAAGCTCGTTAAGTGGAGGCCTTCGAAGGAAGCCCAGGCCAGAACCCTACTGCGAGCAGAACCCTCAGCAGGCTGAGGTCACACCCCAGGGAGACAAACCCGTCATAGATCTTGGTTTAATTTTTCCTAACCATTTGCCTAAGATCCGAGAATAGAAAAGCATCGTTCCCCAAGTCTCCACACAAACAAGAGTAGCACCCAAGTCCCCAGCAGGGACTTCATCGGGAAAGATGTGAAGCAGGTTGGAACGTGGCCACTTACCAAGTTCACCAGAGGCCCCCCAGAATTCCCGTGCTGGGGAGAGAATTTGAAAAGGCCGTCAGTAACACCAATGAACACATTCTCCCTTGTCTTTTATACCAAGCCCCAACCAGCTTTGCAAATGCAGCCCGTGGCCTCCTCTAATAAGCTCTCATTCCCCCAACGTAGGCTAAGCCCTTAGCTCACCAACCCTGAGCCCGGTGTAGGTAAGGAACCACAGCAAAGGGACCCCACCTTCTCCTGGTGGTGGCTCTGTGACAGACTTGAGAGACCCCCAATATCATGGCAGCCAGCGACCACATCAACTCCAATAACCTAGCATTCCTCCCCTCTCAAGGCATCTAACTGAAGGCCGGACACCCCAGGCCCCCAGGAGCAGGTGGCTCTGACATCAGCTCTCCCTCTGCCACCTGTAGCTTGTGGGCTGTGGCTGGGTCCTCGGGGACTCACGTTAATTATGGCATCGGTCTGGATGTAGTCTATGTCGGAGTCCTTCAGCCCCAGCTCTTTGCCCCCTCGTTGTGTGGTGCTGACGATGCCTGCAGTCACGGTGTTCTGCAGAGAAAACGGGCTCCCCAAGGCCACCACGAACTCTCCAGCCCGGAGATCTGCCGAGCTTCCCAGCAGCAACACAGGGAGGTCAGTCTGCATATGGGCAAGGGTGGATGCGGAGCGCCAAAAGGGAGAAGAAAGAAATCAAAAGCAGGCTGAGCCGGGTTGGTGCACACACAGCACAGACACGGTTCCATTGCTGTCATTTCAGACACCTGGCATCAAAGAAGTACCCACGCACAGAGGTCCCACACCCGCCTTCGATCTCTTCCTCCCTGTCCAACTACTATCACTCGTGAAGACGATCAGGATCTTCTCAGAGATCTAAAATTCTTGTTCTGTCGAAATGGCCACTATTGGATCATTGCAAAAGTCATAACGTGTTTTTCTGTTTTTCTATGCAAAAATGCGTCATGCCTTTTTCGACAGCCCCACGGTAAACCTTCAGTCATGTAACTGATGAACAGAAACTGACAGGAGCAATTTACTCAGCACTCTCCAGCTCAGAAGTGAACCGAGTAAGCGACCCACAGAGCGGCACTTCTCAAGTTGAATGCGCACAGGAATCACGTTCTGAGCAGGAGAGCTGCGTGGGGCCTGAGAGCCTGCATTTCTACAAAGCACCCAGAGGGTAAGGGTGGGGTGCAAACCGCAGGTCAGTCTGTGCGCAAGAACCTCACAGTGCTCCTTAGCAGCACTGAGCCTGCTGAAATACTCAGGTGTCCTGCACCAAGCACAGAAATAATCTTCCCAGAAACAGCATTGTCCAAGAAAGAGCTGCAGGAAGAAACGGAAAAAAGAAGAAACAGAGAAAGCAGGCAAGATGGATAGTGAATAGAAATCATTAGGATATCCAGATAGACAGAGGAAACTTTAAGAGGGAGGGAAGAACAGAAACAAGCTAGAAAAAAGGCATATACTGTTACATTAGGTCATCGGGAAGGTCACGACGTATTTTTCTGTTTTTCAATGCAAAGACGCATCCTGACTTTTCTGACAACCCAAGAGAGGAACAATGTGATGTTTGAGTGGAGTGGGAAAGAAAGTTTCAGCAGATCAGACGTAAATCCTCCAATTCACAGCCTCTGATCCGACCCTCAAATACTCACCTTTGGCTCAATCTTAATCAGCGCAAGATCTAATTTGTGGTCAATGTCCTTGACGGTGGCCTCGTACTGTGCCCCACTCTGGAGCTCCACCTGGATCCGCTGCTGGTTGGTCAGAACGTGAGCATTGGTAACAATGAGCCCATCCTCCGACAAGATGAACCCAGAGCCGCTGGACGCGGGAATGTCCTTGCCGCCCAGAGCTGACCTATTGCCACGAGACCACAGTGTAAGCAGAGGGCAGGTCTGGGGGTCACGGGGACCTCGCCCTTATTTAACATACCTCCATCACAGTTTTCTCTGTTTACTTTCCCTGGCTGATTTTATTTTCTCTGTGTACACGTGCACTCCGCACGTCCAGCGCCCTGGCCAACCTTTGTGAACACAGTTGGGGGCTGGTTCCAACTCTCCTTTTCCAGGGACTCTGCCCCTTCAGATCTGGTCAGTGCAGCAGCAGCCCCAGGACCTTATGCTGCAAAGCGGCCAAACCTAATCCTATGACTATGGGCAAAGTGGGCTGAATGCCACAGTATTAAGGACCCCAGGGAGGGAGCCGCAGGGGTCAGATTCTGGCTTGGTCTCCACCACCAGCTGGCTTGTGACACAGGATGGATTCATCTTGTCCCCTGGGTTGGAGCTCTTTGCATGCAAAAGAGGGGGCTGGGCAAGATCACCCTAAGATGCCACCCAACTCTTACACTTCATCTTACATTCTGTGGGACACGACAGAGAGAGAAACCCCAGCCGCCCAAGTACACGGGAGCAGCCTCGGGGATGCCAGATCCTGTGCCCCTGCTTAGGCTCAGTGACCTCCAACATGACCTCTGCCTTTCTTTCCTCTTGGAGGTGTTTTTGTGGGTTTTTTTGTTTTTGTTTTTGTTTAGAGGGTTTTCTATAGGGCGTATGTGCTCACCAGAAAGACAGAGAGAGACAGAGACACAGAAAGTGAGAAATCACCCCCCAGGGGGGATGGCCACGCCGCAATCCCTTCTCCTCCATTCTCCTCTTGGGATCTCGGGTGCGCATGCACACGCACCCGGTGAGAGTTTAAGACACAGGGTCCAGGACTCGGGAGGAGGTGGACTACCAGGGAGTCCAGCGACACAGCCATTATGCCATCTGCTGGTCCTGCTCTTGGAGGTTTTAATGAAGCGATACCAAGAACTGGCCTGGAGCAGGTGGGCATGGGAACTCCGGGCCCAGCACATCAGCCCCCTCCTTTACCTCCGGAACAGCTGTAAGTGAACCACAGCCGGCGCCACCTTCTCCACCACCTCGGCGATGAAGTTGTGCTTGCTGCGGAGCCAGCTGGCACTGCGGGTCCCTGCGGAGAAATGGCTCCTTGCTTGGGTGGTGGGAGCCCCCTCCCTCCCCGTAACCCAAGGCTATCTCAGACCCCTCTCTCTCCTCCCTCTCTCCACATTCCCTCTGCTTCCTCTTCAGTCACCCCCTCATATGTGTCCTCTGAGGCCCCTTAAGGATATGTCTTCAGAGAACCAGACCCGTCATCTCAGCTGGAAGAAAGAGAAAACCGAACCCGGGAGACAGTATACTGAAAGTGGCCGTGAAGTGGGCCAGAAGGCGTTGGGTGGTTGGCGGTGACTGGGGCGCTGGACTCCACTCTGGGCACCAGTCCGAGTCCAGGACCTGGCAGCTCGTTCTCTCCCTCTCTCCCCCTCTCCCCCTCTCCCCCTCTCCCCGTCTCGTGCATGTGCCCTGCATCAGGTTTATAGATACTGGCGTGCCCCGCATCGAGTTTAAAGATACTACTACTGCTGATAAATAAGAAATCAAATCATTCTAAGCGACACCTGTTGAGGAGGAGCGAACACCATGAGCAAAAAGGGTTAGGACCCTAGGACAGAAGGGGGGACTGCAGTAAGAGCGACTGCAGTAAGGCACTGTTTATTGATGCTCCTTACGAAAGTGCAAAAAGTGTCTGGAGAGCGCCCTGGGTCCCCACGCTCACCTGGGTCCCCGCAGTCCCCCTTCTGCACCGGCACAGCCGGGAGCTGGCCACGGAGGCGCGCGGCGCGGTTCTCGGCGCGGAGCGCGCACAG